>NC_089912.1:55602428-55637428 GCF_040182565.1 Anser cygnoides | reverse complement strand
CTAAATGCCTCAGCTTAGTGCAATGCATCAAAGACTTAGGACCCAATGGGACATAAGGACTTGAGTATCTAATCTAAGACTTAAACAAAATGTACAGTAAGCACTTAGACTGTCATCCTTAGCTGACCCCTCATGTCTGTGGAGCTTAAAATCTTTTGCCACCTGACTTTTTAAGTTTAAAGTTCCCCAGGTACCTATAACTGTATTAAATTTTGGCAGGGATGAGCAGCCTATCTCATACCTAATATTGATTACTTTGCAACAACTAGGCTTTCTTCTGCTGAAGTCTCCTGGGAGATCTAATTCTAAAAGACAATCTTTAAAAGGCCTAATAAGCTTTTATAGTAATAGGGATATCTATGCATTGCAATGGTTTCCACCTCTCTTTTCAAGCAGATTAATGGTTGTCATTTCTTTAAACTAACATGTTAGTATTTTGAGCACTTAGGAAAGATGTGGGAGACCTGTGCTCATTTGCACACTTTAATGGATTTCAAACATTTTTCCATGTACCAAACAACAGGATACATATTATTCCAGCTCAAGGCAAAAGATAGAGAACACTGATTTTCACTCTATTTACTGAAATCATAGTATTTCATATTTTGAATTGGGAAGAGGTGAAGAAAAACACACAAACAAACAAACAAACAAACAAACATAAAACACAGAAGGACCAAAGAAACTTTGTAACAGGAAAGTTAGGGCACTCAGTGAAGACAGTAATAAACCACATTGCACTGTGAACAGGGCATATTTCTTCTCATTTTCTGGTAGCTTGTTGTACAGTGGGGCTTCTTCAGCACGGACCACCTCCTCCTCTGGTGATATCCCAAAATATTTGTCTTCTGGCCAGTCCATAATAACTTCCAAGATTCCTGGGTGACTGGGGTTTCCTATTTGAGCCCGCTGAGTAATCAGTGCAACGCACTTGCTCCATGTAGCATCAGTTGCATGATGTGTAGAGGGGACTCTTCCTTTGAATATCCAGCCTAGTACCGGCAGTCGGGGTGCCAGGAGGAGCTGCGCTTCAGTACCGACCACTTCCGAAGCAGATCGAACTCCTTCATATGCTGCCAATATCTCCTTTTCAGTTGGAGTGTAGTGGGCCTCAGATCCTCTGTATCCCTGACTCCAAAACCCCAGGGGTCGACCTCGAGTTTCCCCAGGTGCCAGAGGCTCCATGTGGGGCCATTCTCCCCAGCTACAGTGTAGAGCACATTCTTTACATCTGGTCCTGTTCGGATTGGCCCAAGGGCTACTGCATGAACTATTTCCTGCTTAATTTGTTCAAAGGCTTGTCGTTGCTCAGGGACCCATTCAAAATCATTCTTCTTACAGGTTACTTGGTAGAGTGGGTTTACAATCAGACTGTAATTTGGAATGTGCATTCTCCAAAACCCCACGACACCTAGGAAAGTTTGTGTTTCTTTTTTGCTAGTTGGTGAAGACATAGCTGTTATTTTGTTGATCACATCATTGGATTTGACGACGTCCATCTTGCCATTTTATTCCTAAAAACTGGATGTCTCGTGCAGGTCCTTTGACTTTATTTTGTTTTATGGCAAAACCGGCCTTCAGAAGCATTTGGACTATTTTCTTCCCTTTCTCGAAAATTTCTGCAGTGTCACCCCACACAATGATGTCATCAGTGTACTGCAGGTGTTCAGGAGCAGACTGCTCCAGCGCAGACTGGATCAATTCATGGCAAATAGTAGGGCTATGTTTCCACCCTTGGCGCAACCGATTCCAGGTGTATTGGACACCCCTCCAAGTGAAAGCAAACTGTGGCCTGCACTCTGCTGCAAGAGGGATGGAGAAAAATGCATTAGCGATATCAATTGTGGCATACCACTTGGCTGCCTTTGCTTCCAGTTCGTAGTGGAGTTCTAGCATGTCCGGCACTGCAGCACTCAGTGGTGGCGTGACTCCGTTCAGGCCACAATAGTCCACTGTTAGTCTCCACTCACCATTAGATTTTCGCACTGGCCACATGGGACTATTAAAAGGTGAATGAGTCTTGCTGATCACTCCTTGGATCTCCAGTTGACGAATTAGCTTATGGGTGGGAATCAGGGAGTCTTGGTTGGTGCGATACTGCCACCAGTGCACAGATGTAGTAGTGATTGGCACCTGCTATTCTTTGACCCTCAGCAACCCCACAGCAGAAGGGTCCTCCAAGAGACCGGGCAAGGTAGACAACTGTCTAATGTCCTCTGTCTCTAAGGCAGCTATGCCAAAAGCCCACCGGAGCCCTTTTGGGTCCTTGAAATATCCTCTTCTAAGATAGTCTATGCCAAGGATGCACGGAACATCCGGGCCAGTCACAATATGGTGCTTTTGCCACTCATTCCAGGTTAGACTCACTTCAGCCTCCAATACAGTTAACTGCTGGGATCCCCCTGTCACCCCATAAATACAGATGGGTTCTGGCCCTTTTTAGCTTGATGGTAGTACACTGTGCACTGGTGTCTACTAAAGCCTTACACTTCTGTGCATCTGATGTGCCAGGCCATCGAATCCACACAGTCCAATAAATTTGATTGTCCTTTTCCTCCCCCTGGCTGGAGGTAGGGCCCCTCTAGTCCTGGTCAGAATCTTCGTTTCTGTTTTTAAAGGACTGCCTGCTGGAAGTTGGAGCAGTAAGCTTTCCAGATAACCCTTTTTTCCTGATAGTTTTCTTTTGCAACTCACGTACCCATTCCTCTAAGGTCGAGGTAGATTTTCCATTCCATTTTCTCATGTCCTCTCCATGGCCACGTAGGTAAAACCACAGGGTGGCAAGGGGTGTGTACCCACCATATCATCTTCCTTGCACGGATGAACGTTTACCCCTGATAGCTGAGACACTGGTTTGTACAGGTGGGGAGCAAAATAATCTCTCTTCAAGTTGGTGGACCTTTTCAGAAAGTTTCTCCAAAGTGTTCTCTTTAAGTTGGTGGACACTGGTTTGTTCAGGTGGGGAGGAAGGTAAATTCTCTTCAAGTTGGTGGACCTTGTCATAAAGTTCCTCCACAGACGAGATGTAGGCCTGTAAGGAAAAGAAGAGACTTTCTTCGTACTGCTGGAGTTGTTTAGCCACTTCATCCACTGTGGGTTCCTCATCCTCTTTCCAGGCCATTGTTGCCAATGAGCTGGCATATGATGATGGTGCACTCCGTATAAAACTTGCGCCACATGGGTCGTGTACACTGGATTTCATCTGGATCTGTGGATGTTTGTCTGTTGGCTAGGTCTCTATAAATCACCTCCTGTATGACTAATTCCCTCAGGTACTGGATTCCCTTCTCCATAGTGGTCCTCTTGCCTGGTAGACATACAAGTTCTTCCTTGAAGGGATGCCTTTCCTTCACAGCTGACAGGAGTTGCCTCCAGAGGCTGTAAAGTCATGCTCCATCTCCAATTTCTTTCTCAATGCCTGCATCTCTAGCAAGGAATCCCAGCCGCCTGGCTTCCCTGCCCTCTAGTTCCACACAATTGGCTCCGGTGTTCCAGCACCGGAGCAGCCAGGTGACAAGCTGCTCACCTATGCAGCGACCAAAATCTTTTCGCACATCTCGTAGCTCACGCTGGTATAGGTTTTGGGTAATTACTGCTGATTTTTCGACATCTTCATCTTCATCCTCCTGCACATTCGATGGCCCAGCCTCGTCTTCTTTATACCTAGACCTAGCAGAAGACTGTCTGCATTCTAAACAACCTGAATCTCCATACAATTTTTTCGTCTTATCTACAGGGGCAACTTGCACTGCTACAGCTCGTTTCTCTGACCCAGCCACAGGGCCTGCCACAGGGGTTGGAATACACACTGGGCCCATCACAGGGGTTGGAGCGGCTGCAGGGGCTGGAGTGGCTGCAGGGGCTGGAGCAGCTGCAGGGACTGGAAAGGCAGCAGGAGCTGGAGCAGCTGCAGGGGTGGAGAGGCTGCAGGAGCTGGAGCAGCTGCAGGAGCTGGAGCGGCTGCAGGCACTGGAGTGGCTGCAGGAGCTGGAACGGCTGCAGGAGCTGGAGTGGCTGCAGGCGCTGGAGTGGCTGCAGGAGCTGGAACGGCTGTGGGAGCTGGAGCGGCTGAGGGAGCTGGAGCGGCTGCAGGGTCCATCGTAGGGGTTGGAGTGGCTGTTGGGCCTGTCACAGGACTTGGAGTGGCTGCAGGGTCTATCACTAGGTTGATAGTAGCATCAATTGCGGCTTGATAGGCATAGGTCAGACCCCAGCATGCTACAGTGATTTGTGTCTCTTTGGAACTGCCAGAGTCATGACACCCTTTTTTTTCAAACATTCTACCAGTTTTTTAGGATTTTGCAGTTGTTCAGGGGTGAATTTCCAAAACACTGGAGGTGTCCACTGCTCTAGAAACCTGCCCATATCCTCCCACACTTCCTGCCACTCAAAACTATCCCGCCTAAGGACAGATCTCCGGATGAGATTCCTAAGTAGTTGTTTAACCTTAAACAAAACCTGAAGCGCATTCAGGAAACATAACAATAACACCATATTAGTCTGAACATCCCAAGGATATCCAACATCTTGGAGAACTATCGTAACTAGCTCAAAGGATAAGAGGGTGGTGAAGGAGAAAGGGAGATTGAACAAGTAGGAAAAAATATCTTCCCCTGTCCCCTCCACAGATTGGCTCCCTGACGAAAAAAGGCAATAGGTGTAATTGTTAATAGTTTCCAAGATATGGTTTCCAAAGTATAGAGTCGACGACAGTGCTGAGTACTAATACGAGTTTAGGGTCATGACCAGACATTTCATCATATCATAAGCCATTGTTACACTGCACAGTACCATAAAGATCTTACACTAGGGCCCGAAAAGGATAAACAGCATGACAGGGAGCACACACAGTAAGTAACGTGCTATAAAACTCAATTTGGAAAACAGGCACAGCAGACTTGAGATTAAAGCAATCAACATTGTGACTAGCAACTATTAAGCAGGTATAATACACCAATTTTAGTTTAACACACTCTGGTCATATCTGTCATTATCTCAACCCTTCATGCCCCACGTTGGGCGCCAAAAGGACTGTTGTGGTTTAACCCAGTCAGCAGCTAAACACCACACAGCCATTCGCTCACCCTCCCCCCTCCTTCTCTGGGATGGGGGAGAGAAACGGGAAAGTGAAGCCTGTGAGCTGAGATAAAGACAGTTTATTAAGACAGGAAAATAATAATAATAATATTAATAATAGTACTACTACTAATAATGTGTACAAAACAAGTGATGCACAATGCAATTGCTCACCACCCGTTGATCGCTGCCCAGCCTATCCCCAGGCAGCCGGCCTCCCACCCCAGCTAGCCACCCCTATATATTGTTTAGCATGACGTCAGATGGTATGGAATACCACTTTGGCCAATTTGGGTCAGCCGTTCTCGGTCTGTCCCCTCCCAGATCCTGCTGCACCCCTAGTCTGCCTGCTGGCAGGACAGAGTGAGAGGCTGAAAAGTCCTTGGCTTGGTGTAAGCACTGCTCTGCAACAATTAAAACATCAGCATGTTATCAGCACTCTTCTCATCCTAATCCAAAACATAGCACCCTACCAGCTACTAGGAGGAAAATTAACTCTGTCCTAACTGAAACCAGGACACACGTGGGCACAGTGTATATTCCAACAGTGTCTGTAAGTTAACATATACAGTATATTTTCACTTTCTAGTGTTTCTTGCAGTACCTTTAGTATCCAAAAATCTGAACAGTAAAACACAGATCCAGTAAGAGGATATACATATATAAGTACCTACATATGTTCAGTTCAGAAGCTTGAGCTCCATGCTTTAACTTTTTGTTTGACATTTAAGTAAGGTGCCTGAAAACATATGCAGTTTTGCCTTCTGGCATAAGTCACAACTGTGTCCAACCCCTGAGTATCCAGCAGTGATAAAGCGATTTTAGCATTTTCATGCCCAACAGAGAAGAGAACATGTACATTGTTTGGATACTGAAGAACAAATATTAAAATACCTAAAAGAGAGAGACGTATTTCTAACCACACAATGTCATGATGACATTTACAACCTAACTGCTAAAACTGCAGGGCTGCTTCATGAGTTTAAAAGGAAAATTATCCTCAGAACCCGTTAACCTACTTGAATCAATAGTCTGGGTCCACTTCCTACTGGATATATGCTCACAGAATATCTGGCAGCATCAGCTAAGGAGTGAGTAAGCATAAAATAAGTTACTTCCATCATTAGAAATCGTCTTCCTACATTAGTTTTAAGGAACATTGGTAAGAGTTGGAGGAAGATAACACTGGTATTGATTGCAATCCAAATCAGTGTTCGCATATACCAGTAGTAAAACCATATCTATCTATCTTAGGTTTCATGTGTGTATGTGCGTGTATACACATGCATATATATGTACACAATGGTTGCTTTGTTAAGCTGCTCATTGCATTATTTTTAATGCTAGTAAATATATAATGTCAGTCTACTTGGGAAAGCAAGTAAATCAGAGTAAGAAGAATTTGGAAAGATGATGATAATTGGGATGTTAAATGTTCATTGGTTAAATGCAACAATAAGCCATACTAACTCCTTGAGACATTGTTTACTTGCTTTACAGATAAGGATAAATTCACTAAAAGATTTTGAGGTGATGTCCACAGAATACTATAAAATAAATAATTAACTTGGACAGAAATCTGTGAGAAATTATATGTGATTTTTTTTTAAGGTCTCTAAGTTTGTTTTATTGACCAAGCTTATCCAGTTTCTTTTGATTAAAGCATTCTGTGCGTGTTTAATTTTGCAAAATTTTGACTGAAATGCACAGTTCACACAGTTCGTATACCCATTTCTGAGCAAAACAAGGGCAAAATGAATGAAAATTGCTACCCAGCAGCTGCAGACAGGTGACTTCCTGAGGACAGATCAACTCCAAGTCATAAAAGGCGTATGGATTTTCCGTGCTTATATGAAGTAGGACAATATAGAAAAAGGCAGTTACTGGGAAGTAATTTTATCCTTCCCAGATTCACACTGCCATGTGCTAGTTTTTATTGTTGTTATTGTTTTGTTTTGTTTTTCTGCTAAGTCTTTGTTTTTGTTTGTTTGCTTATTTTGTAAACTTCATACTAAAAGAGCAAAGCAACATTTCAGAACACATCCATAAAATACAGATTTCATGTTCAACATGATGTTTGTGTATTAAATAAGTCCCATAATGTTTCAAAACCCTTGTGTGAACTAAAATAAATAAATAAATAAATAAATAAATCTTGCAGAAGCATTGTGATCCTTAGACAAGATTCCCAACTTTCTGATCATTATCTCAGATCTGCCCCATTGCATTGCATCATACCAACCATCATGCTATCTTTCCCAAATTTAACACAAATTCCCACATACAACGGGAAGGATGGATAACAGCAAACTTTTGTATTGAAATGTATGCCTCATTGTGTTACTTTAACCAAATCTTTCAGACGGTCCTTCTATTCTCTTTCTATTATATCAAAACTTCAAAAGCACAGTTGCATTTCTTCACAAATTGAATGAGATTTGGAATTGCTATGATGGCAGCTGAGCCAATGAAGGTTGTTATGCTTGTCTCAGTCATTATAAAATGTCACTCTCAAACACATACACTCAACTTGCAATCCACAGGAGAAAAAAAGAACTAAAAACAATAACCACATGCATATCTTAAGTGTTTACTTATGAAAAATCTCCAAGGCTATTCAATAGAAACATAAATATTGGACATTTATATACAGTTAACAGCAAGATATAAAAATATGCTGCAACAAGCAAAGGGAATTCATCAGCCAATTTAAGGCTTCACATTTAGGGCAAAATTCCTTTTCTTTTTTTTCTTTTTTTTTTTGTAATTTCACTTCCATGTGTATAATTCAAAACGTACAGAGTAACAACAGCACCAAATCAATATAATTCTTGTTTGTAAAACTACAGAGTTAATTTGTAACTTGTTTAAGAGATTTTTGCTTTATAATAATAATTTCAAAGAGAAACAACTCTTATTATTAGAGAGAATATCAGGTCCCTAACAGAGGTATGAACTGGATTTTTCTGGCTCCTGTTTGGTGCCAGATGTACCCTCACTTCTTTTAATGAAGCCCAATCCTAATTTACAACTCATAAAAATAAAGCAGCATCAGAGATCTTCATCACTGAAGAGACGCTTGCTGAGCTCATGCCTGCAACTTTCCTTTCTTTCTTTCCTGGGCCTTATATCTGGGATTTATATCTAAGTGCTAAATTTAGCAATTGAACTTAGTGTTATTAGTTTTACGCAAATGAGAAAAGACTTCATATGACTTTATGAGAAAAGACCTCATAAACAAAGGTTTTGAAATCCTGAAGTAACTTAAAATACTAAATCCCATTGACTTTAAATTAAACAGTGATTGGGTGAAAGATATTAAACTGCTATAGAGAAAGGCTGAAAAAACTGACCTTACTCAAGTAAGAGCTCTAACCACTACTCAAGGAAATAATATTCATAATCTTAGTGGCCCAAAGAAAATTAATATAATGGAAAGGAAAGTTGTTAGAGGGATACACCTGGAGTGAATTACAACTTGTTATGTTATATTTTTCCCTGTCTTTGAGTGGCCAGAGTGACAAGGATTCTATTTCTTTTTATTATTATTATTATTACTTTTTTTTTTTCTCTGTTTCAAGGAAATTTTGAAAAGTTAAACCAAGTCGGTCACCTCTGATCACTTTTAGCATTCAGAAACTCCGTATTCAGAACTTTTAGATCGGTGATTTTTACAGTTTTTTAATTAAATTAAGTATATTGTTGTGTATAGGAAGAGGATGATTCTTCCTTAATGCTTAAAAACATGAAAAAAAATTAAAGACCAATAAACCAAAAATGTAACATCCACCATTTTTCCTATTTTGATTTTTTAGAGAAATTAAGATTGCTTGAGGCAGAGTGGAAATTTTGTTCCCCTCCAAAAACTGAAATATGAAGTTTAGCCTAGAACTGTAACCACCTGGCTTTGAGTAGATAAGTGTAAGTACCTCCATGGGAGCTGAACACAAATCACCTCGAACGTGACACCGACATGTGATCAGATGAGTGCTTCTCCAGTCTCAATTCATTTTATTAACTGGATTATAACAGAGTATAATGGAAGCCTAGACACACAGTTCAAATAACCACCAAAAGTGTCTGAAGTCTCAAGATGTTTTTTAATTTAACAGCAGTATTCAGTTGGTCAAAAATCACCAACCGTCAGATGTTGGAAAAACTTCTAAAGATTGTCATACAAACCTCTGCTCAAGATGGGTTCACCTAGACCAAGTTGCTCAGGGTTGTGACCTCTGAGTGTCTCCAAGAAAGGAGACTCAACGGCCCCTGTGGACAACCAGTTTCAGTGTCTGATAACCCTCACAGTTATATGGTTTCCTTATTTATTTATTTTTTATTTTTTTAATATGTTCTTTTCCTAAATAAATAAATTGGGGTGTCTGACCTGTTCAAAATTCTCTGCCTTGCTTTCGGATGCAACATATTTCTAGTCTCCTTTGGATATCTGAGATACAGCAGGTCTACAATATCAGCAGACAGTTACACTTAGACCCCTGAATAATACCCTAGCTATCTGGCTACACTTACTGGTACACTTACAAGACAAATCAAAAAACATTTGGCCTCTTCACAAGGAAATTGCTCCTAACTGTCTAACACGTCTATCTCAGAGAAGAACAAATCAGGTTCTATAATGTTCATATATCTCTCTACTGACAACAGAGAATAGCTACTAGATGACTAGCCATTAGCATAGATTAAGAACAGAACTCAGTTGTTCAAGGATGTATTTATAATCCCTGTGAAATGTGATAATTTATTGCACTTGGCTCTTGAAACATGTTAGTGTCTTATAAACTCCTTGGCGTATCTACTCTAGGGTAAAACATGTTTTCAGCTCCTATTTTGCTTTATTTTGCTAGCTAGTGGATTAAATTTTTTGCTGTTTAAAATAAAAGTATATTTTTACTTTTAATTATTGAAATTTTCTTATAAGTATTACAATCTGAATAGCAATTCAGGAGACTTACGTGTTTCTGGCATGACATTTTTCAAGAAAAGGCAGTTGGTTCTATCTCCAAGTTGAAACTGACTTGGAAGCTCAGTCCAGTAGGGAGCACGTAGGTCACTGTTAAGCAGATAACTTTGTCTATAGAAAATTATAGGTTTATATACCTTAAATTCTGACTGAAAAATTTGGGGTAATCTGCCTGTCTAGTGTATAAGCATGTACTATGTGAAACCTTAAAGAGATTAATATAAAAACTTCAGCCTTTGAAAAGACGAGACATCATCCTCTCTGTAAGTCAGGCTAAATTAGATGTTTCCATGTTGTTCATGCCAACAAATGGAGAAAGCAGACATTTCTACCTTTCCACATGGCCTACTCATGACTAAGGATCACTGAGGCCAAAAAGACCCCTGTGACTGTCTGTCAGAATACCTATGCAAAGTCATAGACTTCCTATATATCCTTTATTAATGACTGTGCAAACAAACACCCAAATTTGTTGAAAGGGAATAACTGAGGTCTGTAGTTATCTCAGTGGTAATGCTACATTACATCTCAGAAAGTCTCAACATATTGATGAAGTAGGCCTTGACAATGTTTTGTAGATGGTAGAAAGGTCTAAAGACCACTCCTGTATTTTATTTTTTATGCCATTGTTTGAATGTGCAATCTTATGAATTATGCATGTTAAAAAAACCTCTCTGCCTCATTTTACTCACTTTTAAAATACGCATTATATTATCTTCTAAGTTTTTTTTTTTTTCAATTTATTTTTATTTTTATTTGGAAGAGCATCAGAACACTTTTTTAACAGTTGAAATATTTCCAAAGTAGGCTTTGAAAATATCAAAGTATGCTACCGGTCAAAAGTAAAAGTGAATATTTAGTCATTGCTAATTTAGAATCATATGGTTACAGTCTGTCTTTTATGAATAGCAAACTGTGTAGTTTGGTGGAACACATCTTCTGGATTTTTTTGTTTGGTTTGGTTATGTGTTTTTCTTCAAATTTTTTTTAATTATTATTATTTTAATAATATTATAATGTCTGTTGATTACTTTATGATTACTTTATATAGATTTTATTATTTCATTTATTATTATATACTATAAATGAACTATTGTCCTTTGATTTTTTATTATTATTATTATATATATTTTTTACTTTCAGGTGGAATGCATTTCACTGAACTTTAATAATAAAAATTAGTTTTTTCTTAAATCATCTAACTTTTCCTTTGTTGTAAAATGATAGAGGCATTCAGGAAAAGAAAACTTCAGTGATAAAAGATGCCTTCTTTTGGAGCCAAACACTCTTCCAACAGCTAAATGGGGGTGAGTAGTCTACTGGTTTAGACTAGATGACAAAGTTTTAGAAAATTAAAAGTAGGGCAGATTGATCCAGCCATTCATGTTAGCTGTTATTAATTCATGATGTATGATAGGAAAATATATCACATATTATTGATTATGGTCTAAGAGTGGGTTGTGTTTAATTACTTCTACTGCATTCTCTATATCTTTTCCAACCCTGGAGAGCAAGAATTGTCATTACATATTCCTTTCTCATCTTCAGGCATCCAGTGATCCTTAGGTTTCATGTATAAGAATTCTCCTGACTTGTGAGTAAAAAGGGTACTTTAAGATTTCTTGAAGATTTAAGAAAGCCCAGGTTTATCTGTGATATGACTCTTCTCTATAACTGTGATAACAGAGCTTCAGTGCTGATTCAAAGGAAAAAAAAAAACTAAAAATCTTCCTTATGAATTGACATCCCTCTTTTTTTTTTTTTTCTTTTTCTTCTCTGTGAGTGAAGATGTTCTCTTCTGACAAACTTACTTTCTATTACTCTCATCACTTAACTTACAGCATTTCATAGCACCATACAAAATGATATAACATCCATCATGATTCCTACCAAACTTCAGCAGAGGAAAGTTCATAACAAGTAAAGTCTAGTTCTACAATGTAGCAAGGCTTTATTACCCTACAGAATTTGTTTCAAACTATAGTCTGAAAAGTAAAGGTGAAAAAACAGAGTGATTACAAATGAGGTCTCCAAAGAAAAAGGTAGAAATATTTAAAGTAGATAATTACGCAAACAAGATTTTCACATTCTAAGTTTTAATAAAATTAGATTTAACAAAACTCTCCAAGGAGATGGCCTCTAGGATTTTAGCATTCTTAACCAAAAAAAAAAAAAAAAAAAAAAGCAGCTTAAGGTTAAATTGAATTAAAGGTGAAGTATCACCGAAGTACTGGTCAAGAATTTGTACAACTTCACTCATTTTTAGAATAATATTTATATTTATATATAAATATATATATATTTATAACACATATATGTATGTATAACACGTGGAAGAAGAATTAGAGAAAAAAAAAAAGGCAGAAGAAAATGATTTTTTTGATTTATTTCCATATGTGCGTTTTACAGCTATTGGTACTGAGACAACTTCAAGGTGAAATCAGATGCACTGAGCTGGCCAAAGTTAAATTAAGTCTCATTTGTCAAAGGTGAAATCTTAAGGGACTTAGGCTCCTACATACTTACATTGCACTTCAAATTTAGATTTTTGTCTTAAACTGCCTAGATGCTTCTGGCCACTGTAATTCATAGTTAGATTTTAAATTACTGGATGTACTGGGAAGATCAAGCAAAATTCAAATTTGCTCCATCTCTCCTAGAATTCCTCTAGGACTACTATTCAAAAGGGGAATGGTTACAGTACTGGACATAGTAACCTCCAGGGGAGTTCAGTTCTCCTGCTTAATGTCAGAATCAAGGGCCATGTAGTGTTTGACTCCTGACTTTTCAATGGCTCTCGAGGAGAAACAATGTTCACCTCACACAGAGTCTGAACTTCCCACTTGGTAAGCAGTGCTGGCTTTTAAGCAATGACAAAATCATAAGGGATCTCAGTTGTAGCTAAAACACACAAATAACATCACTGATCACACAGCACATACAAACAGTTAATGTAGAATTTAACCTGCTTATAAAATCACATTCTTATGCACTTATTACTGTCTTATTGTTTTGTCTTTTTATTATATATTATTTGATCTGTGTTTGGAAATTTCTCTGCTATGTCAGCTTTTCCAAAGCTGCTTTCTAAGGTGTCTAAATCTGTAAATCACTGTCATCCAAATCCAGTTGCATTTTGCTTCGCTTTCACTGGTAACAGAGAACTTAGTTCTACTAGTACACCAAGTGTGTAATCCACCTTAGATGAAGAGTGATAGATAACAGGTACCACTGTGTGAAATCTATACCTGGTGATATGCAGAGGTTACTCTCTCTGTTCATTATGAAGGGATCATATAGGTACTTTTCAAGCCTTAAAAACCATGAACTGCTTATGAGTGGAAATATTTTAGATCTGATAGATCTCCCCTTTCTGGAAGGGGTATTATTACAGTATGTGCTTTTATGTGGTCATATTTCTACACCTATTTCTTATCAAATGCAATTCTTTTTATATTTTTCCCGTATATTATGTGGTCCTGCAATATAATCTTGCAATATAATCCTACAATACAAACTGCATGGTTTCTTTGTGTCTACTCTCTTTGACGTAAATATCAATAAGTAGTTACAGTTAAAATGCTATTTCTTTACTGTTTAAAAATAATCAATACAAAGAAAAAGAAAGGAAGACTTTTTTTTTTTCTTTTTTTTTTTTTTCTCCCAAATAGAAACATATGATTTTAATCCAGAGGAACATCTTTGATCATGTTGTAATTCCTGGATGATAACACAAGCTAGAATCCTTAAAGCCTTTTCTATTTAGAGCTTACACATTCTGGTTGTTCTGAAACACAAATGCATACCACTAAGGGCAAGTATAGTCTTGATCTGAATGATGGAGAAATTCCTGAGAAAAAAATATGAAAGAACATAAAGTAAACATAAAACCAGAACAATCTGGATAGAGAAGAGGAGAAGAGGAGACTCGAGGAGAGGAGATGGACAGGAGAGGAGACTCGAGGAGAGGAGAGGAGACTCGAGGAGAGGAGACTCGAGGAGAGGAGACTCGAGGAGAGGAGACTCGAGGAGAGGAGAGGAGACTCGAGGAGAGGAGACTCGAGGAGAGGAGACTCGAGGAGAGGAGAGGAGACTCGAGGAGAGGAGAGGAGACTCAAGGAGAGGAGAGGAGACTCGAGGAGAGGAGAGGAGAGGAGAGGAGAGGAGAGGAGAGGAGAGGAGAGGAGAGGAGAGGAGAGGAGAGGAGAGGAGAGGAGAGGAGAGGAGAGGAGAGGAGAGGAGAGGAGAGGAGAGGAGAGGAGAGGAGAGGAGAGGAGAGGAGAGGAGAGGAGAGGAGAGGAGAGGAGAGGAGAGGAGAGGAGAGGAGAGATGACTTCTGCTTGTTGCTTTTTAAAAAATTATTATTGTTATTATTATTTTATTTTATTATCATATTTTTTTTTTTTTTACTAATTAGTTCCTAGCTGGAATATTTATGTTATTACCCCATACTGTACTATTTTTACTCAATTTTAATTCCCTCCATTTTATGTAAATATGTATTCTAGCCTCAGAAGCAATGCAGTATTTTTATATTTGCAGAGCGATCTGGCTTGCCAAAAGCTTATTTTTATCATATGTTTCCATATAAAAACAACCACAGATCTTTTCAGAAGATAGGTGAATATAATTTGGAGAAGTGAGATGGAAACAGCTAATGACAAACTCATTGGCCATTTCAATGCTTCCCATATTGGAAGGGAACGGACAATGAAAATAGTTATGTTATACAAATACTTTTGATTGCATTGTGGTAAAAACTTTCTCAAAATAGATGCAACGGGTGGACTTTATTTATAATGCACACATCTACATCTGAGTAAGTCACCCTAAATTCCTCTCTGAGGAGAAGTAAGCAATTCCAGAATTTAATCCATCTGGCCTCATCTAGATATTATATATATGATAAAACTTTGCTCAAAGAGGAGCTATTTTTCTCACTTGCTACATTTTCTGAATTATTACTATTATATGGGACCTGGGATAATTAGCTGGGACCTTCAAACTGTATAGATCCATAGCCAATTATGAGTCTTTCACGAGGGTCAGAAATGCATGAACATGAAGAATTAAGAGAAGGAAAATATGTGTGGCTTTTCAGAGAATGGAAAGAAAGCTGTCTTTGAAGCTTGAAGTGACCTGTGTGTATCTTCCCAGTTTGTGTATATACATATGTACAAGTAATGTTCTTTATAATTCCATGCCTTTGAGTATGTAGGATTTATTTCTTTAGGGTGGAATTAAGCTGAGTAGGGGAGTTATATCATGTAAAACTGCCATGGAGTTCACATTTAGGCTTGTTTCCTTTGCATTTATGTTTTTGATAATTTTAGGCTCTTCTGATAGCTCTAGGAACAATTTATAAAACTGAAATAATAAACCATTTTGCCTTCTTGCTGAATTTCACTACCCTGAAAGATGGAAATCCTACAGAAAGCCCAGTTTCCTTGTTATCTCAGCTGCAGAAATTGCCACTTGAGGCAAAATGAAAAACTGTGAAAAATGTGAAGACAGATACAAATGATGAGATGTTGAGGTTTATTTCAGTTCCTGTGGAATCAAAACACTCAGCCAGAAACTAAAGATAGAGAAAAAAAGAAAGAAAAAAAACTCTAAACCTTTTCCACCTCACAGAGTATAAACTATCTTTTTTTTTTTTTTTCCCCCAGATCATAATAAATAGTATTTAACACTGTGTGTTTAAGTCACTTTTTGTTGCATTTTAATCTGGTAATTAGTTTTTCCATGAATCAAATACTTTTTAAGGAGATCAAACCGAAATAGCATTTAGCTTAATTCTGATGAGACTGAAGCTATGCTTCATTTGACCAAGGGTGTTTAAGAGTTGAACAATAATGTGTAATATAGAAAGTCTTTAGCAGCAACCTTTTGCATTCTAACTAGTGCATAATATTGGTTTTGCAATCATTTAGTAATTATATAAGGAGGACATATTTATTACGAATTATTGATTTTATAATTACTGCTGCTAGTGTTCACATTATTACACAATGAAAATCTTTTAATATACAATGTTCTTCACCCTCAGCTGGCAAGCGTATAGTGCAACGCAATTTAGAGTTGCCAAGAGTAGATTTTTATCGGCACATTTTTTTGCCAACTACCTAAGTGGCTTGGTTGCTGAAAAAAAAAATACTAATGGCATTTAAACAAAGAAGAATGTCCAATCTTTCAAGGTCATTCCTGGAAGATGATTATAGTCAGTCAATGAAGAAAGGAAGAGAAAGAGAGAGAGAAAAAAAGAGAAATCTGTTTAATTATTATTTTACTGCTAACATCACCAGAAATTAAAAGTTATAGCTTTAAATTCGCTGTAAGCTAAATAAACATAAAAGACCACTATCATACTCTGGATCATGACACATGAAGATATATCTCTTATGAAATTGATTTTTCCACATGTGCAGGCTGACTGCTCAGTGCAGCTATCCTGCCTGTAGAACTGCAGGGAAAAGTTATATTCGGTGCTAGTATATAATTGTCAATATGTTTTATATTCTTGAGCAAGGGATTTTTCTTCAAGACATATATAAAAGAGATTGTCCATGTTTGCCATTTGATTGGGCCTGCAGTTGCTCACTAATAGCTGTTGCTAAGAAACTGTCACCCCAAAGAGGAGTTCTGAGCCATCAGAAATCTTTAGGAATAAGGCTCTCCATTACTGGCACCAGAATTTAACACTCAAATACAGAATTTAGTCCTGGCAGGTGTTGAGATGTTACACTGCATGGAAGAGGATGCAAGTACCTTTCACATCTTCCTCAGCAATTGCCAGGATTGAAACTTTAATTCTATCTCTGTCTCCTACAGACATGTGGACATAAACACATGTCTAAACATATACGAAGATTTGGCATCGAGCTCATTGTTGGATGTGAGTTTGAATTTTGCTATTTGGTTGCTTAGGACCCAAGGGAATGGAATGACACTGTGTCAAGGGATGTTCAGATTAGGTATTATGAAAAGGTATTTCCCCAAGAGTATGGTCAGGCACTGGAACAGGCTCCCCAGGGAAATGGTCACAGCACTGAACCTGCTGGAGTTCAAAGAGTGTTTGGACAATGTTTTCAGATGTATGATTTAATCAGCATATTCTATCATTCAATGATTCTTTGCCAGCAGTAAAAGATATTTTATTAGGATATGACTGTCATGTAAACTTTTTTTTTTTCGTGAAAGAAAAAATTCTAATAAAAAACATCACATTGAAATCATTTTGTTAAATGAGAATTAATTCTGTTTCTTTCCCATATAGATTTCAGACCATCTCAGTTACATGGTATCTTGCTCACAGTCTCAGTACTTGGATATAGACACATGCAAACACAGAAGGGAAACAACAAAATTCTGACTGGGTTCTTTAAAACTGCAGAAAGAACTTGCTGTTGTGTGACAGACACAATATGAAGTGGAAAAAAATTATATTTTGGATTTTATCACAGTTTGAAAAAACATACTGGAAACCTTGAAAGAGGAAGTAGAAATGTATATAAGTTCTACGTAAGCACTTAACTCTTCAAGATAGGGGGGAAATAAATAAATAAATAAAAATCAAACTAAGAAACTTACCATTTTTGCTTCTTTTTTTTTCTTTATTCCTTTTTTATTTTTTAATTTTTAAAAGAAAAAAAAATAAAGATGAAATAATATAACATGCCCTTAGTCAGACAAAAATCAATAGGAATGGGATTGCTAACTTTAGTTTCTATAAGGTGCAATAGTATTGTTTCCATGCAGCAAAGTGTGTTGAGGCTATTTCTGAATTCGAGCATGTTAGGCTTTTTTTCCCATGTATTTCCAGGTCGAGACAGCATCTTTCTAATAACGATTAGCCTATAGCTGAAGTGGGAGCGTCAAGAGCATGTCAGGACAACCTGATTCCATAGCAAGATTACATTGTCACACAACACTGCTCACCTTGTTCCCACTTAACATAAATTTTAGCTTCCAAAAAAAAAAAAAAAAAAAGAAAGTGAGCTATGGAATTTCTAACCAAGTCCTCATCCGTTGTAAAGGATGAGGATAGGATAGATGCACTCTGGGATTGCTTTTGCTAAGTGAATATCTGGTGCAAACAATTGCAGGACTATAAGCAATGTATCATAATGATTGTGATATGCAGTCTGTGGCAAGTTTCACAACTGGGTGTGCTTCATCATGACAAATACCTTACCAACGCAATGTAAAGATCAATCAATCCTGACTTAGCATTAAGATGAACTGATGGTCTAAGGAGCCTTTTCTGTCTTTTATGGTAAGAGGAAATCAATCAACAGAGAAAATCAGATAAGTGATATAAAAATAATGTTTTTTAGTGTTTATATCACAAAGTTTTAAACTTTGAAAAGTCTGTGAACTGTAAGAAAAATAACAAAAAAAAAAAAAAAGCTTGTTATTCCCTATTTTATTTATTAATTATTTTTGCAGCAAAACAAGTAGCAGAGAAGCAGATATTGCAGGTTTCTTATTGTGTTATACTCTAAACAAGTATCTTTTTTTTTTTTTTTAACATGTAAAAAAAATACACACTTAAAAATATTTAAACTGGAATTTTAACTTATTGTTTTCATAAAATATTTGAAGATTTTTGTAAAAGGCCTGGGAGAAAATTCATCCTCTCTGCTGCCTTTTTCTCTTTCATTGTCAATGGAGAGAGAAAAAGCTGAAGATGACATTTTTACATAATCACTTGGAAACCTAAAGTAAGATGAGGTGTAGATATTCAAGAATGTGTAGGCACTATCATGACAGCTTATCTAGTAAAGCAGTAGCTTGGGCTTTTCAAAAATAGCTTGATGAACACTCAGAAAATATTCCTACGTCAAAAACTCTTCACTGTTGTCTAATATTAGATAATTCTCAGAAACCAGTAACCAGGAACAAAATATTTATAGGTAAATCTTAAATTGAAATTAAATTCTCCTAAATCTAGAATATTAAAAATAAACATTGTGTCTATGTTTATGTCAGCTTTATCCAGAAGAGATGAAGAGCTTTCTTCAAGATGTGACTCATTCCAATCTGCCTATTCATGTGTTGTAGGAGGAGGTAAAGTGTTTTATGGGGTTACTTAGCTCTCTTTATTGATTAAACTATGGATTCCACATGGCAAATTTAGATTACATACCCAAATTTTAGATTAGTTACTTGAAGTTTCCCAAACCTGAGAGAAATAAACATTTGAGAGAAATAATGAAAATTCTTTACATTATTAAGTTCTGGATATGGCCATCACCTTAGCTAAAATGTGCAAATGACATTTTAGATTTTATTTCTAATTTTATATATAAGACACCTGGAAGTATCTGAGGAAAATGCTCTCCAATGTCAAACCTCTTTAACCGTACTGCATTTACAAGACCTTAACAAGTAAAAATCAAAAACTATGGAAAGACTTTGGCCTGCATTTTCCCTGTGGTTTACTCTTGTGTGTTTCAGTCTAGGAGTCCTATTCAAAGACAAAATCCTCACTGTTTAATCTCTCTACAGATCAAATCAAAACAAAACAAAACAAAACAAAACAAAACAGCACAAAACATTTTTTTTCCTCCCTCAGAGATGTTACAATTTTTGTACAAGTAAGAAACAATCAGACTTACAGGCAAATGGATAAGTGAACATCTGATTTACTTTCAAGCCTTACATTTAATTGTTTTTGTTTTAAGACACTTTTTAATTATCAGAAATGAAAGTAGCTCCCTTGTCTTAAGCTGGCCAGAATGGCTCTTACTAAATCCTTCGTGTCTTTTTTTCCTTCTCTTGAAAATGTCAGGGAGCACAATAACAATTAATGATGATGACTGTTGCTTCAAAGCCAAAGACTGCAAGTTTAATAGGTTCATAAGTCCATTCTTGGCTGTGGAAGTTGATTCGTGACATCCTATCACAGACCTGTCCAGCATTTTGTTAGTTCTGGTACAGAAATATTCTATCTTTACGATAAAATAAATAAATAAATAAATAAAAATTGGTAAGAATCCTGTAAGTATTCTTCCACATTTAGAGTTCTATGTTTTATTTTGTAAGACAAAAAAAAAAAAAAAAGGGAGAGAGAGAGAGAGAGAAATTAAGTACAAATATACTTGCACTTAATTGGCAATACACTTTGAAAAAGAGACATCTTAAAACGTGTAGTAATAAAAGCTTTTTTTTTTTCCTACAGAATGCTAGAAAAAACAATTGACCTCCTCCACCAGAAAACTATGAAAACTATGAAATTTACAAAAGCTAATATGAATTTTAAGACTACATGATTTTATTTTTTATTTAATTATTTAGTTATTTTTTTTCTGCTGGTTATAATGTGCCAACTGATCATGTAAGTATCCATCCTGAATGCTATTTTTATCCCGTCATCTGTCTTTCACATATAAAACTTACACATTTTTGTGTGTAGCCCCTGTTTAACCAAAGATAGGGCATAACGGGTGGTGGGTTGAGACCACTATCGGAAAGACTTAATGACTTGCAAACTTCTTATATTCTCAGCTTCTAAAGAGAGAGAATAATTACAATCTGTCACAACAAAGACAACTGAATTATTTTTTTCTTTTTTTTTTTTAAGACAACTTAAAAATAAACATTTTCTTCTAGTTAAACTTATAAACTATCTCCAGAAAAAAAAAAACTATCCATTTGTAAAGCTGATTCATCTCATCAGAAAGTTACAAGCCAGGCATAACATATATTTCTTATTCTCCATCAGTTACAGAGGAAGCCAGAATGACTGACAAGAAAACAAGTATTTCAGTAGCAATATTTAGGTGAATTATTATTATTATTATTTTTTCCCCCAGGTACTTCTTACTTTGGTGGAAGTAATACTAACTGAAAAAAAAAGAAAAAAAATCAAACTTACATCTTTAGCATCTGTTAAACAGTGTGATCCACAGTTGCCATTTAAAAAACAATCAGAAGTTTCTTTGCTCTTAAGTTTTAAAGTCAAACCTTGATTTCTTCTTCAGTTTTGTCTTAGCAAATGTTCCAGCTGCTGCAAAACAAAATCAATATATGTATGAGTAATAATAATAATTACACAAAAACAATGACATCCTCTTATTTTTAATTTATTTTTTTGGAAAATATAAATTTTAATTCCATAACAAAACCATAAACATTTTTTTTCTCAGATAAAACTATGATTTACACTCTTACTACCAATAAAATTCTGTAAAAGAGGATTTCTGTCTTTCATGAGGTCAGATAAGAAATTAAACACCCTAGAATGAAGCTTGTAGTTGTCTAGAGACTAAATAACAAGTCATTTGAAGGCAGTTCTCTATGTTATTTACTTTCAGCTTCACTTAATTGGAATGGCAGATAAAGCTTTACATTGCTCCATGTGACTATAAAGCTTGTGACTTCTTTCAGAGAATGCAGATGTTGTCTTTTCTCGTTAACTGCCTGTTTTTTATTAACTACTTTATGGCAGAAAAAAATGCTGCTGAACCTTATGAGTCTTCTTAGATTTTAAAGTTAAACAATGTAATTAGATATATTTAGTTTATCCTCCTTCTTAACACAGAACACAGGATTTTAAATTCCTGCTTCAAGTCAGTAACAGTGCTGAGCAGAGAATAATCTTAGAGAAAAACAAAACCCAATACATTAAAAATAAATAAATAAATAAAAATCCAGTGATGGAGAATTTAATATAATCCTTGAAGAGTCATTGTAACAGTTAATTACTCTCACCATAAAAATGTGAATATATTTATTCACTTTTTTCTTTTTTCCTGTCAACCTGGTTAGCTCAGTATTATTATCCTTATTTTTACTTATTTATTTATTTATTTATTTACTGTCATATTTCACCATTTTGTAAATAGAGCAAACTTTGCTCCTAAATATGCTACTTGTTACTAGTCACATTGAACATACAAAAACTTAGACACAAAACTTACACTTGAATGTCAGCTGGTCTCTACTGTCTGCTCCACTGTGTACAATAAATCTTGGTTAAACAATTTGTTTGGCCCCCTTTACATCAAGCAAAAATAATTCAACAACCCTGATTTTCTGCAGGGTAAGACTACTCCCATGGACAGTTATCATGAATTAGTTGACTGGTTCATGATATGTGTGTTATGTGTGATGCCAGAATAAGTTGTTCATATAACTGGATCTTATAGTATCCTTGAACCTTGGTTATTGGAGACGGAGAGCACTGTGTATTGCTGGCCTGTGTTCTTCATTATTTTTTGTTTCCTTAGCTTTTGTATCAACTTCAAGCTTTACTGGTAATGATCTTTTGTTTTCTTCTACCTCACTGATAAAATGTTTACTGACATAGAGACAAAAATCAATGCCAGGGACACTTCCATCAGAATAAACCTTCTTAATATTAATTTCTAATTTCCAATTATATTGTGGGACACAGTTATCAACAATTTCTGTAGTAATTCAATGTGATACGAAAAAATAATTTGTGTATTTTTTTCTTTAGTTTCTTGTATACAAAAACTTTATGTATTACATTATTACTCAACATTATTACTTTATTGAATCACTGTTCTCAATGAAGCATAGACATGAGATTTTTTCAAAAGTTTTATTTCCAACCAATGCATTTGCACTAACATTAATAATATTACTTTCCTTTCATTCATTATTAGTTCAGGCTCATCTCAAATGATCCATAATTTTGCTTAGAATCAAAATGAAACTTGTAATTGCTTGGCTTATCCTATTTATTCTTTTTTAAAAAGGCTGTTGCTATATGTTTCTTCCTGTATAATGGCATGTCCTGAAGTTTTAAAGATTGGCTTATATCAACTTTAATAATCTGGGTAGTTCCTGAACCATCTCTTTAAAATTCTTAAATAAAAAACTACTGAGTCCTGATGATTTAAAAGTGAATCTGACATGAACCCATTACAATTTGCATGGAAAGTAGTTCATCACAATGTGACATCTAAGTACTAATCAGAACCATTCACTGATTATTTCTGGAGGTTTTATTTCTATTTAGATGCTTCCACCAAACCTGTGCACTAGCATTCTACTCTCTTGTTGTCCCATGCAACATATACTGTTTTGAATGACACATTACCATTGACTTTGAAATTCAGACAAATTTATTGTCAGTTACAAATCAAGGTGTCATTGCTTAAAAACTTTACTTTTTGTGTGAGCTACATAAGTGTGCTGTAGTATTCCTTGGGGAAGAGGGAGGCAGTAATGGTTCCTAGCTCTTTTGATAATTAACACAAAAGTCAGATCAAGAGATTGTCTCAGCAGAATCTAATCTCTGCTCCCAGAGATGGGATACCAGATGTTTCCTAACATTGTAGAAAGGGAAGGCAAAAATGGGGTGAGAAGTCACCTGTCTTTAATACCGTCTGTGGCAACAAAGAGATCACATCATTACATCTTCAGTTACATCTGATAAAGCCACTGTAATAATGTCCCCTACTACCACTTTCATCCTCTGCTCATCAATTTTACAAATGTGGGGTAGTTATGCTACCTCTAGTGCTGTTTGCCATCTAGAATTACTTTGGGGGCTGCTTCAATCTCTGTTGTGCTGTTAATAGCAAATTTAGCCATCTGAGGAGATCCTCGTATTGGTACTTAATGGCTTCTGAACTAGTTCCCACTGCAATAGAAGTGCTTTGTTGCTGTCTAAAGACATGGAGAACAAATGCACATGCACACAACTTCCAGGGAGAGCAGCCAGGGACCATTTGTAAGATCACCCTTTGTTAACCAGCCAAGGAGCAATAACTGTAATAAGCATGAATGTGTAAAAAAGCTGCTATTTAGATATTTAAATGCACAGAGCGCTCAGTGGGTAAGGATAAGTCTTAACCTCTGGTCATTCACAGGAAGCTCATGACATCTTTCATGACAATTTGCAAATCTAAAGTCTATTCCTTTAGGTAAGACACTAACACCCAGCCTTTCAGGATGTCTGAGTTCAATACAGACCTGCAGCTGCAATCTTGTTGCTCAGTAACCTATGCCATTCAATAAAATGGAGAAAACAATGACTCTTCTACTTTCATTAGCTATTGAGATTGTAAACCTCATTAAAGAGGATTGTGGGTAGTTTGGTGCTCTGAGTATACACAGTAAAACAGGACTTTGATTGGTAGGAGATGTAACCATATTCCACTAAAAATATTAATATATTAGGGACATGGTTTAGCAGTAGACTTGTCAGTACTGGGTTAACAGTTGGACTTGATGATCTTAGAAGACTTATTTTATGATTCTGTGATTCTGTAATTACATGGCCTCATCATTTCTTTGTCTTTCTCCAGAGTCTGCAGTACAGCATACATACGGAATATCTTATGCATGGGCCCCCTTCTTACCTTCCTCAGGGGAAGAAAAAAATAAAAATAAAAGGAAGCAAGGAAGGAAGGAAGGAAGGAAGGAAGAAAGAAAGAAAAAGAAAGGAAGAAAGGAAGAAAGGAAGAAAGGAAGAAAGGAAGAAAGGAAGAAAGGAAGAGAAAGAAAGAAAGAAAGAAAGAAAGAAAGAAAGAAAGAAAGAAAGAAAGAAAGAAAGAAAGAAAGAAAGAAAGAAAGAAAGAAAGAAAGAAAGAAAGAAAGAAAGAAAAAGAGAAAGAAAGAAAGAAAGAAAAAGAAAGAAGAAAGAAAGAAAGAAAGAAAGAAAGAAAGAAAAGAAAGAAGAAAGAAAGAAAGAAAGAAAGAAGAAAGAAAGAAAGAAAAAGAAAGAAAGAAAGAAAGAAAGAAAGAAAGAAAGAAAGAAAGAAAGAAAGAAAGAAAGAAAGAAAGAAAGAAAGAAAGAAAGAAAGAAAGAAAGAAAGAAGGAAAGAAAGAAAGAAAGTTTTCTCAATTAATTGATCGTATTAAAACAATCCTGTAGGGCAATATCAGATATCATAAATATGTATTCTTTTCATTTTCAGTGTCCCTCATACACCTCAATCTGGCTGAGAAGATGAGAGATAACATGCATAGCAATTTATTCATTACATTTTTTTCAGTGACCGCACACATGTTGAGTACCAGAAACATACCTCTATTTTAACACAGTTAATATTATTTGAAGTGGCATATAAATTCATCAGTAATTATTCTGTAACCAAATTAAGCCAGTCATTCCAGATTCTCATTTGAGCAGTAGAAGTCTGGTCCTGTGCTTCTTGACTGACATTATCTGAAAACATGCAAATGAAAACACACCTCAGCTTAGTTACATACGGAGTACAGGAGGAATAAAGGAACTCTCATTCTATACTGTGGTTACTTATCATTTTAAGGGATTGTCGATGTGAACATACCATAGTATTCTATTTTTCAATTAATACAGAGTATTCTGGCTTAACGGCAAGCAGTGAAAAAGATTTCAGACTTTTCAGTATTAACTATTATGCTTTTTCTTTTTCTCCCAGTCTTCATCTCTGCAACAATTCCATTTACCTTAAAAGATATCACACAATGCATTTAATGTTATATGAACTCTGCTTCTCTCAACTGTTTTCTTATATAAACCCAACAAGTATAAATCTCGTTTTCTGCCAAACATAGTATAATGAATATGACTCTCTAATGAATACAGCTCTGCCTGATTTTCTGTTGAGAAACAAACCTACTTACTAGGAATTAAATATATAAATATATATATATATATAAAAATTAGTATCATGTCATTAAAGAAAGAATTTGACTATTCCTGTACATAATTATGTTCTTCTTCTGTTTCATTATTGTTATTGTCTTTGTTGTTATCATTATTAGTCTGTTTACATAAAGAGAATCAGAGAATCATAGAACATCGTGAGCTGGAAGGGACCCACAAGGATTGTCAAGTTCACCTCCTGGCTCCACCCAAAAATCAGATCATATGTCTGAGAGCGTTGTCAAATACTTCTTGAACTCTGGCAGGCTAAGTGCCATGACAACCTCCTTGGGGAACCTGTTCCAGAGCCTGATCACCCATATGGTGAAAAACATTTTTCCTAGCATCCAGTGCGAACCTCTCCTGTCACAGCTTCATGCTATTCCATCGGGCCCTAATGATGGTAGCTCAGCACCTGCCCCTCTGTGCCCCTCATGAGGATGTTGCAGGTTGCCATGTTTCTCCTCTCAGTCTCAGAATCACAGAATCACAGAATCACAGAATCACAGAATCACAGAATCGTCTAGGTTGGAAGAGACCTCCAATATCATCTAGTCCAACCTCTGACCTAACACTAACAAGTCCTCCACTAAAACATATCACTAAGCTCTACATCTAAATGTTTTTTAAACACCTCCAGGGATGGCGACTCAACCACTTCCCTGGGCAGTCCATTCCAATGCCTAACAACCCTTTCAGTAAAGAAGTTCTTCCTAACATCCAACCTAAACCTCCCCTGGTGCAACTTTAGCCCATTCCCCCGCATCCTGTCACTAGGCACGTGGGAGAATAGACCAACCCCCACCTCGCTACAGCCTGCTTTAAGGTACCTATAGAGAGCGATGAGGTCTCCCCTGAGCCTCCTCTTCTCCAGGCTAAACAACCCCAGCTCCCTCAGCCGCTCCTTGTAAGACTTGTTCTCCAGACCCCTCCTCACCAGCTTCGTTGCCCTTCTCTGGACTCTCTCGAGCACCTCCATGTCCTTCTTGTAGTGAGGGGCCCAAAACTGAACACAGTACTCGAGGTGCGGCCTCACCAGAGCCGAGTACAGGGGGACAATCACTTCCCTAGACCTGCTGGCCACACTGCTTCTTATACAGGCCAGGATGCTGTTGGCCTTCTTGGCCACCTGAGCACACTGCTGGCTCATATTCTGCTGCCTATCAACCAGTATTCCCAGGTCCTTCTCGGCCAGGCAGCTTTCCAACCACTCATCTCCCAGCCTGTAGCGCTGTTTGGGGTTGTTGCGCCCCAGATGCAGGACCCGGCACTTGGCCTTGTTGAACTTCATGCAGTTGACCTCAGCCCATCGGTCCAGCCTATCCAGATCCTCCTGCAGAGCCTTCCTTCCCTCGAGCAGATCAACACACGCACCTAACTTGGTGTTGTCTGCAAACTTACTGAGGGTGCACTCGATCCCCTCATCCAGGTCATCGATAAAGATATAAAAGAGGACTGACCCCAGCACTGAGCCCTGGGGGACTCCACTAGTAACCGGCCTCCAACTGGATTTGGCTCCATTCACCACAACTCTTTGGGCCCGGCCATCCAGCCATTTTTTAACCCAACAAAGCATACACCAGTCCAAGCCACGAGCAGCCAGTTTCTTGAGGAGAATGCTGTGGGAAACGGTGTCAAAAGCCTTACTGAAGTCAAGGTAGACCACATCCACAGCCTTCCCCTTCCAGAAGGATACTGTGATAAACTGTATTGAAATCTTTACTGAAATCCCAAAAGACTACATCATCTGGTTTCCCTTGGTCAACTAGATGGGTGAACTTGTCATAAAAAGACATTAAGTTTGTAAAGCAGGACTTTCCCTTCGTGAACCTGTGTTGGCTATGACCAATGACCACATCGTCCTTCAGGTGTTTTTCAATAACTCCCAGAATAATCTCTATAATTTTGCCAGTCACTGAAGTGAG
Source organism: Anser cygnoides (assembly GCF_040182565.1). NCBI lineage: Eukaryota > Metazoa > Chordata > Aves > Anseriformes > Anatidae > Anser > Anser cygnoides. Next base: position 55,609,839 of record NC_089912.1, on the reverse strand, counting down.
ACTGAAAAGCCTGTAATTACTAAGGTCATCTTTCTCGCCCTTCTTGAAAACTGGAATGATGTTTTCCAGTTTCCAGTCAACCGAGACCTCTCCAGATTTCCAAGACCACTGAAAAATAACAGAGAGATCTTGTGATGATATCAGTACCTTGGGATGAATTCCATTGGATGCCACAGACTTATATGCATCCAGGCAAAGCAGCAAATCACAGACAACTTCAAGGTTGGGTGGGAATTTGTCATTTCCACTGTCACAGTCCCAGAGCCCATCACTGGTGTTGAAAACAGAGGTGAAGAAAACATTACACATCTTTGCTTTGTCTTTGTCCCTTTTTGTGAGGTGACCATCCTCATCAAATAAAGGACCAATGCTTTCTCTAGTCTTCCTTTTGCTGTATTTAGAAAAAAAAAAAAAAAAATCTTTTTATTGCCCCCCACAGTACTGGTCATCTTCAACTTTAACTGAGCTTTGGCCACATGAATTTTCTCCCCACAGAGGCAAACAGCATCCATGTAGTTCTCCCCTGTTGCCCGATCTTGTTTTCAGCAGCCATACACGTTTTTGTTTTTTTGTTTTTTTTTTTCTGCTTAAGCTCTAGAAAATCCCTGCTCAGCCAAGTGAATCTTCTGCCCCACCTTTACGACTTCTAACCTTTTAGCATTGCCTGTTCCTTTGCTTTTAGGAGGTGATATTTAAAAATTGACCAGCACAGACAGACACCAATGTCTTCAAAACCAGTTTCCCAGGGAACTTGAGTTCCCTGAGCAGCCTGAAGTCTGCTTTCCTTATAGCCAGGGCTGAAGTTTTGGTGGCAGTTTTCCTGCTATCGCCAAATATTTTAAAACTGGACTACTTCATGTTCACTATGGCCAAGACAGCCACCAATCGCCACTTCACCCACGAGACCTTCTCTATTCAGAAGCAACAGATCTAGGGGGACATCTTTCTTAGTTGGCTCCTTTAATGTCTGTACCAATCAAGATGTTTTAGGAATCTCCTGGACATATTTGTATCAGATATATGATATTCCCAGTTCATGTCTGTCAAGTTGAAGTCACCCATAAGGACAAAGGATATAGAGATATCCCTCAGTACCTTAAAGAATAATTAATCAGTGTCATCATCCTGCCTGTGTACTGGGTCGGGCTGGGATGTTAACTTTCCCTGCAGCAGCCCATACAGTGCTGTGCTCTGCACTCGTAGCTAAAACAGCAATGGTATCACACTAGTGTTTTGTCTGCTGCTGAGCAGTGCTGGCACAGCATCAGGACTCTCTCCAACCCCATAAGGCTGGGCAAAGATGTGAGAAAAGAAACATCACCAGGGCAGCTGACCTAAACCAACCAAAGGAATATTCCATACCATATGATGTCACACTCAGCAATAAAAGGTGGAAAAAGGAGGAAGAGGGGAGGGGTGGGCTCTTGTTGTGAAAATGTCTGTCCTCCTCCTGAACAACGGCTACGTGTGTTGAGGCCCTGCTTCAAGGACGTGGTCAAGCATCGCTCACTTGTGGGAAGTAGAGAGTAATTTCTTTCCTCTGCACTTCCACATAGCCTTTACTTGTTTTGTTTAGTTTTCCCTTTCCCCCTCCCTTTTCCCCTTTCCCTTTTTTTTCCCCTTTAGTTAAATTGTTGTTTAGTTAAATTGTTTAGTTAAAATGTTTAATTAATAGTAATCTTTCCTTAATAATTATTTCTTTTTTCCTTTAATTAAATCATCCTTATCTCAACCCGTGAGTTGTTCTTTCCTTTACTTCTTCCCCTCCTCATCTAAGGAGGGGGAGTGATAGAGCGGTTGTGGTGTTCAGCTGCCTAGCACGATAAATCCACCACAGCCTGGATGATTTGTAGTAGACACGAGGGCTGGCCCCATCATAATCTCTCCCTTTCGCCTCCCCCCCCTCCCCCCCCCCCCCCCTTTTTCCTTTGAGGAGGGAGAGAAGTAGTCATGGAGTTCAGTTGCGCAGCTGAGTAAAACCAACACAGAGGTCTATCTTTAGTAATTCTAAGTACATATGAACCAATAGACCAGGTTTAATTTAAGCTAATAGTGAGGCAGCAGATACTTCATATAAGTCTCATACAATAAATAAATAAATAAATAAATATATGTATATATATATATAAACGAACAAAAAACAGACAGGTTGAGGAAAGAAAGTCTATTCCATATCCTACTGGTGGATATTAGGGAAATAGTAACAGGTATTTCATCCTTATTTATACACCAATAAATCTATGTGGGGATATACTAATAGGACTGCCACAAGAAGGAAATGAAATTTAATCATCCTTTCTTGGATTATGTGGGTTTTGTTGATCTTACCTTGGGACAAGGATTTTTTTACATATTCTGTTGGGGTCCCTTCATTCAAGTCTTTCTATGATTCTGTGGTGACTATGTTATGATAAGCAGCATTGTGTTTTTGCACAGTGGTTGAGAAAGGAAGAATTTTTGTTGAAATACCTTGATTGAGACAGGCTAAGCATGATACAGCAAGGGAAATCAATAATTAGAAGAAATATAATTTTGAATAGTTTACATATGTGTAAAGGCATCGGGGTTACTTAACTGAATTTTATGTTTACGGATGTGTGTTTCTACATAAATAGAAAATGTAAAGAAAGAAAAGAACAGCAATCACAGATTCTGAAGAACTCCGATGAAAAGTAAAAATAAATAAATAAATAAATAAATAAATAAATAAATACATATGAACAGAAAAATAGCACACAGACAGAAGAAGACATTGTGGAAGATCAGGAAGGAAAACATATATATTCAGAGACTATTTCTGTATAACTATTTTTTGCATAAAGGCTGATACTGATGCTTTGAGTGTTGATATATTCACAGAGGAGAACTCCAGACAGGGGTCATGAGTAGGCAACACAATTTACAAAATTTACAAAAAGAAGAGGGAGAATAGCTGAAAAAACATGGAAAAACAAGTGTGTGGTTTTCAGATGGAGAAAACTGTTTATTACTGACAGTGAACAAAAAAGGAAGAAAAAGTGAAAAGTGAAGGAAAGGAATTAAGGAGGTTAGAGTACATGCAAAGAGTATCAGGAGAAGTATACTGGTAGCGGTAATACTACCCTGAGTGATTCTACAATGGAGGAAATCAATCTTAGGATAAGCTTTACTCTTTTTGCAGTACGAGAATGCAGCAATATCTGATGGGGACAGTAAGGGTGGTCTACAATGGAACAGAGAGAACAGATCTTGTGATGAATGTGAAAAGCAAGAGATTAGTGTAATGTGAACAGATGACTGTAATTTGAAGTTCAAGTTATTTTGCTAATGACTAGAAGGAAAGTAGAAGGGAGCTGATAACCAAAGAGAAATCACTGCCTGAAATAACTTTATGAACTGTCTAAGGAAGTTTCAAAGTCTGATGGGAAGTGTTAAAAGGTGTTAATGATGAATGAATGGAAAGAATGAGAGAAAACCTCTTTGTGTTTAAATAAATAAATAAATAGACTCATTTGGTGAATGTCACCTTTTTGTTAAAACAATGACAGACAACGTTCTGTATCATAATAAAATGTATTTAAATAAGAATGTATGTAAATTGCTAAATAAATCATTTCTCTGTCCAGATTATTAAGACATAGAAACATTCTGTATTTTATCAGGATGCTTTGGGTTCCATCTATATAGCCACTAAAGAGAAGGAACACAAACAAAACAAAACAAAACAAAACAAAACAAAACAAAACACACTACTTCTTAAAGGTAGTAGAGTAGCCCAGACTAAAATTAAATTGCTTTCTAGATGTACCTATTCTTTTCCACTGACTATGTTCTGAGGACAAGAAGACTTTAACTTCAGCATATTTCTTACAGGCCTAATGCCAAGATGCAATGAATAAAAGCCAAATTACAAAAAGTGGGCCTGCAGAAAATGAACAATAATAATACTTTTAAATTACAGACTCCAGGGCAAATTTGCACTGTTTCAAGTCCCCGAAGAAATATATTTTGGCCTCAAAAGGATCTAAAGATGTTGTTTTTTTCAGTCTTAAAACATTGACTTCAGGACAGGTTATTTTCTTAACATAACTTAGAGTCTCTGATTTTCTCTCAAAAAGTAGTTCATGCTAGCTCAGAAATGAAAATAATTATATTTTCTCAAAAGTTGATCAGAATAACAGCATTTAATTTTCTAATGGCTTAAAGTTTGAAACAATATAAAATGTTAACTTTTTTTTCTTCATATATTTTTGTATGAAATTCATCATCTTTCAAAGAATAACTATGAATTCTAACACTTCTTATATATGAGGTTAAAATTAGATCAATATGGTGCTTAACTGGAGTATAAACCATGTGGTAGCCTGATGCCATGTTCGAGGATGATCTTGTTTTATCATCAAGCTCCCCAAATCTACGAGCTAGTTGGATTTTGGTTTGGAACCCAGGCAAATCCATCATTTCATTACAAATGTGTCGTACATCTTAGAGTAACCTTGACCAAGGGTATGGATGCCTGAAGAAGTTACCAATAGCTAAATTTTGGTTCTGTTATTTTACATCGTATCTTTTCCTGCACAGTCAGTGTCTGTAGTTACTCCTTCTTCCAAATGGGATATGCACAAGTGGGTACCTACAGAGTAGTCATGGCATTTTGTTAACTGTATCGTGGTTTTCCATCTACAAAACAGAGATGACATTGACCTTTTATGAGGTGTTTTGAGTGTACTCATATAGAGTATAAAATAACTAGTTATTATTACTGGCATTAATAACAATAATACATTTACTAATGTATTGAGCAAAATCTTTGGAGAAGTGTGAGGTTCCAAGAAAAGTAAATTTCCTACTCACTTTTATTAGCTGATCCTTTTGCTCACTTCTTTCCTTCATTAAAATGAAAGCAGTAGAAAAAAAAAAAAAAAAAAAAAAAAAGCTCTGGTAAGGATGGTAGTTGCAAAGAAAGTCAATAGAAGCCAGTCATTTAACTTCTTCAGGCACCTTTGAAAATCCCAGCCTGACATCGCTACAAATTAACTGAACCAGAGCAGGGTTTTTCTTCCTAAGTAATATGAGAGTCACAAAGCACTTCTGCTTAACAAATGTTTCTTTTTTCGTTATAGAATTCCCAGACTTTTTTTGAGCTTGATCCCCAACATGGATTTTTCATATGGAACAATAGTTAGCAGTCTGTCAGTTAACACAGTAATGAACGATTAAGCAGTAATTTACCTGCTACAGAGCACAGATGCAGTGAAATGCAGCAAATTTTCTTAAGATTTCTGGCAGGGTTTTTGGAGTCTTTGTCAGTTACTTTTTATTCACACCTGCTGTAGCTACTTTGAACTGACTTATTATGTAGAATGAACAAAATTACACCAAATTAGCTTGTTTTTAAAGGAATGCATCTATTAGGAGATTTTTCAACAGATTTTACTCATGTGGATTCCACTACAAGATTATCCAGTATTGACTAGCTCCAAAAAATGTTTTAGGTGTTGTCACTTATTAAAATACAGAGTGATGTATTTAGGTAATGAATGAGAAGAATCAGACACCAGCAAAGCAGTCCATAAAGCTAAGAAGCTAAAGTAGAAAATACACAGGGTGAAATGAGACACCGATTTCAATGCCGTGGTAAATATATATTTGCTAGAACAGTCTGTTAGAGCTGCAGATCATTCTTGAGCTTGTAATTAAACAAACAAACAAAATAAAAATAAACATCTTATGGTAAACAGTTAAGGTAGGTAGAAATCTAAGAAGGAAACTCATCTTTTTAGAGTCAAAAGGCAAATTAGCAGGACATTATACATTGGTCCATATTAGGGTTAGATGAATAAGTCTCTTGAATCTCTTTCCATTGACTTTACAGGATGACTAAACTTGCATTTGATTTTTAAATTAATAAATTTAGGTAGATGAATGTCACGTTAGTTGATCAAGTGTAAATTATTTCCCAAAATCTGTCCACAGTACCTCAAGCATTTGAAGAACCCTGAAGAATGCTTTTGAAGGTAGAGTTATTGGCCCTCTAGCAATATCTGCAACAGACTGTAAAGAGCCTACAAGACTCCTTCAGTTGTACTTGGTCTGTCTGGAGTGGAGTTAAATTTTCCCTGCAGCTGCCCATACAGTGCTGTGCTCTGCACTTGCAGCTAGAACAACATTGGTATCACACCAGTGTTTTGTCTTTTGCTGAGCAATGCTGGCACAGCATCAAGACTCCCTCCAAATCCCGAAAGAGCCAGTAGGCTAGGGGTGGGCAAGAAGAGGGGACATCATCAGGGCAGCTGACCTAAACCAACCAACGAGATATTCCATACCATATGATGTCATACACAGTAATAAAAGGTGGGAAAAGGGAAGGGAGGAGGGGAGGAGGGGGGTGGGGGGTGGGGGTTCATTATGAAGACATCTGTCCTCACAAAAAACTGCTACATGTGTTGAGGCCCTACTTCCCAGAATGTGGTTGAACATTGATCATTGATGGGAAATAGAGAATAAATTTTCTTCTCTCTCTGTGCTTCCATGTGGCTTTTTTTTTTTCCCCTCTTCCTTTTCCCTTTAATTAAATAATCCTTATCTCAACTTGTGAGCCTTTTTATGTTTTCTTTCAAACATAATTTCTTCTCTCCCTCTTCTTCTGAGGATTAAATTGCAGTTGTGGTGGAGTTCAGCTACCTAGCAAGGTAAAACCACCACACCCAATAAAGAATTCTAGAGAAAAATCTCATTAACGTTTCTGCACTTTGTGAATTCTGTTGTAGTTTAAGTGGAATTCACAAACCATGTCACTTGAAAGATTGAGATGCTATATGCACGTACCATAGAAGTAATGCAGATACTTATGCTAGAAACTGAGGTGCCTAAGAAATTTTTTTTCATTCACTGAATGAATATATAATAAAGAGGTTTTAAGACTGGAGCTTTGGTTTTCAATACCTAAAATATCAGTTTTAATGCTCAGTAGTACTAAACTCAAAGGATCAAACTGTGAGGTCTTATATATTCCTAGTATCAACAGCTTTTTTGCACTTGCGTGTTACTATGAACCTAATCCTTCCTGATTTGCCTCAAGGTCTGGCTTACAGTAATTAATGCTGGCAACAATATAAACAATAAAAAAGTTAGATTGCTATTAATGATTCAATGCATTAACATTATTTCTAGATCTACTTCTATTACAGAAGCATTAACTCTTCTATGATCTTGGTCCCAAAAGTCATCTTTTATAAGCAAAATACAAATAATCTTCAAGCACCCTTTAATGATAGATACGGCCTTAAGTCATTCACTCAGCTGTTTTATTACTTGTCTTTAAGTCTGATGAGTTCAAAGCAGATGTGCATCATGGAATTCTCAATAAAAGGCCACTGCTTGTCCTGCTGAATAATAAGAACTGCTAATGACACCAATTAAGAGCTGTAAA
>NC_089912.1:55442428-55599928 GCF_040182565.1 Anser cygnoides | reverse complement strand
CTAGAAATACCTGATACCATTAATGTCTCTAGGATGTGTAGTAATGTCAGTGAAGATGTTATGACAGACTTTAACAAGAACTATCAATCTTAATACTGATATCAAGGCCAATGAGACTAGATTGGTGTGTATAGCCTTGTCTGAAGTCCGTGCTGCTAACAAAGCTAATAATTAGAAAAAAAGGCAGCATGTATGATCGACATCTTATTTTAATGTAGACATATACCTAGTCTTTTGCTCACTAGACTTCTTTCATTTCCAGGACTAATGGTGATAACTGACAACTGGTCTAGCAAACTAAGCTACTTCTCAGAGAAACATGTGGTATGATCTTTTACTATAAAGGGATGGATTGACATGCAACTGTAAAACACACTGAGATAGCTCACTTGACAGTTCTAGAGTGTAAAGGGTGCATTTGTAACTTTACTCTCTATTATTCATATTCATTCAATAGTTTGTAGGATTCTCAGTTATGGACTAGAGGCCAGTAATGTTTCCTGTAGAAATTTTTAACTGCTTTTTATATCCAGTCTCACAAAGAAAGTATTTCTCATTGTTAATGAAACATTACAAATCTGATATATGCATAATGTTCAGAGAAAACATCATCAAAATTTTGTGCACTTACAGATCACATCTGCAACTGTGACAAGCTTAAACATCTATAATGAAATAGCTGTGCATTAAAAATGTTCAATTTTTGATATTGAAACTCTTCTTTGGAATGTGTTGAATTTTGATGAAATGTTTACCCAGAGAATATTAAAGCAAGTCATTTTGACATTTACATTTCATTTTAATAACACTTATGCATTTTATTTCCATAAAAGAAAAATATTTTAATAAAGAGAAATAAAAATGTACTTCTAATGCTGAACTTTGTTTGTTTCTGTTAAAACTTTAACACTAATCTCAATTTATTTGATAACAGTAGGTGTGTAAATATAGTTATTATACAGGTGTATATGTAAAGATAGTTTAAGCAGATAATCAACATTGGAAAGTAGAAATAAAATTATTTAACCAACTAAAACAAAAGTATTTCACTATTTGAAAATGAAATGTTTCCACGCTAAAAACAAAACCTAAAGATAAAAAGTTTTTTTCTAAGAAGGTTGCATTACCTATTTTACCCTCTAATTTTCACTTTAGCGGAAAATTCATCTCAGTAAGTTCCCCCAAAATCCTGTGATATAGCATAAATTTTCTCAAGTGACAGCTCATCAAATTATACAAAAAAAACTAGATAGATGATCACATTATATTCTGATTAATCTGCTGTGTAAGAGAGTTCACTGTGGCACAGCCTCAGCTGCCAGCATCTTTTCCTACACTACTAGGATGATGCAATGTGCAATGAATTTTGCAGAACAGTCATATTCAAATGTCCATGCTGTGAAATCTATGAAAATCTAATAGCACCTCAGTAAGATGACTCTGCACATTGTTGTTATGAATTATGCTCAGTTATCCAAGATATTAGATCTTAATTTAGCGTGGACCCTGTCTGGTAAATTTTGACTCCATTATCACTGCATCTAAATTTAGGGAAGCCTATTTAGACTCCCATGGGGCTATTGAGCTGAATTTGCACCAATTTGTTGGTCAGTTTTAGACGTATTTTCCTGAAATTGATGGAATTACAGTGGAGTAAAGTGATGAAAGAGAGAAACAGGATCTGTTCTCACGAGTGAAACAATATTGAACTTTTCAAACAGTGATAATTATGATTCATTGAATAAACATCCAATTCCAAAATATCTGGTTGGATGAAGTCCAGGATTTTTATTTGGCTGGATTATAAACAAGGACAGCTCTGAAATAAGGCTAGAAACCTTAATCTAAATGACCACAGGCAAGTTTCAAATGAAAAACTGTAGGAGAAAGTTTCATTCATTCAGAAGGGTACTTATTTATTTGATTTTTTTTTTTTTAACTTTATATTTTTCTCTAAAAGAAGAAAAAATGGGCCTAAAGCTTGTGGGGATTAGAAGGAAAGAATAACAGAACCAGGACTGAATGCATACAACATGTTCAGAGTAATAAACAACAGTATTATTAGCAAATGTAAAGCCTGTGATAAACAATGTTGTGATGTTTCATTCACTCTAATAGCAGGAACAAAAAATTAGGACAAATAAAGTAGAAAAAAAGTCTCTAACCACCTTTCTGAGTTGCTCTTAGAGAATGAGGTCTTGGCATGCCACAGAACTCAGTAGTAGCTTTGGCAACCAGCTTTTGTGTTTCACTGAAAGAATATGTTCTTGTTGCTAATGGAAAAAAACAGAAGCTAAAGGCAATTGCTTAAATTGTTGGACCTTCCCTTCCCTTCCCTTCCCTTCCCTTCCCTTCCCTTCCCTTCCCTTCCCTCCCTCCCTCCCCTCCCTCCCCTCCCCTCCCTCCCCTCCCTCCCTCCCCTCCCCTCCCTCCCCTCCCCTCCCCTCCCCTCCCCTCCCCTCCCCTCCCCTCCCCTCCCCTCCCTCCCTCCCTCCCTCCCCTCCCCTCCCCTCCCTCCCCTCCCTCCCTCCCCTCCCCTCCCCTCCCCTCCCTCCCCTCCCCTCCCCTCCCCTCCCCCTCCCCTCCCTCCCCTCCCCTCCCCTCCCCTCCCCTCCCTCCCTCCCCTCCCCTCCCCTTCCCTTCCCTTCCCTTCCTTCCTTCCTTCCCTTCCCTTCCCTTCCCTTCCTTCCCTTCCCTTCCTTCCCTTCCTTCCTTCCTTCCCTTCCCTTCCTTCCCTTCCCTTCCTTCCTTCCTTCCTTCCTTCCCTTCCCTTCCCTTCCCTTCCTTCCTTCCTTCCCTTCCCTTCCCTTCCCTTCCCTTCCCTTCCCTTCCTTCCCTTCCCTTCCTTCCCTTCCCTTCCCTTCCTTCTCCTTCCTTCTCCTTCCCTTCCTTCCTTCCTTCCTTCCTTCCCTTCCTTCCTTCCCTTCCTTCCCTTCCTTCCCTTCCTTCCCTTCCCTTCCCTTCCCTTCCCTTCCCTTCCCTTCCTTCCCTTCCTTCCCTTCCCTTCCCTTCCCTTCCTTCCCTTCCTTCCCTTCCCTTCCCTTCCCTTCCCTTCCCTTCCCTTCCTTCCCTTCCCTTCCCTTCCCTTCCCTTCCCTTCCCTTCCCTTCCCTTCCCTTCCCTTCCCTTCCCTTCCCTTCCCTTCCCTTCCTTCCCTTCCCTTCCCTTCCCTTCCCTTCCCTTCCCTTCCCTTCCCTTCCCTTCTCTTTCTCTCCTCGAGTCTCCTCGAGTCTCCTCGAGTCTCCTCTCCTCGAGTCTCCTTGAGTCTCCTTGAGTCTCCTTTTTCTTTTTTTTTCTTTTCTTTTTTTCTTTTCTTCTTCCACAGCTCCTCCTGCCCGTGTTATAATCCCAAACACATTTAAACCATACTTTTGTTTAAATCATTCATTTTATTATCTTGCTGGTAGTAGGCAACAGTGTAAAGTCAAAGGCAAAATTCATCAAAAGAGGATGTTTTTCTGTTCATTTTTGTGTCTTCAAATGTCCTTGAATGATTCTTTTTGCTGCCCAGTGAATGATAATAAAGAGTACCAACACAGGAAATACCACAGACTAGGCACTTTACATTGAATATCTAGTCTTGTCTTTTTTTTTTTTATTTTTATTTTTTATTTACACTGACTGTTAGAGACAAAACTGAACAGAATATACATGGTTTGTTTCTGATCTAGATCTGCATGCAGATCCAGCTGACAGCCCCATCTTGGCTTCAAATCTAATCTAACCTTGATACCTTGATGTACCATACTGTTAAATCCTGAAGACTGGGAATTCTCATTAGCCAAGATGTAGGATCACTGAGATGTTGTCAGCTGAGTTGGACCAGTGAATTCTGGAAGGCTGTATGTCATGCTCTGTAGTCTTTGAGTTTGAGAATACATGTATTTAGGAATTACAGATCCATTTTGCCCTACAGACATGTTGACCCTTGACAAAACACCTTTCTCTGTGCATCAGACCTTATCTCCAAAAAGACAGGAATCATTATCTCCTTTCAGTTCTTTGGGGCAGAGACTTATTTTCACATGTGCAATGCATTTATAAACAAGACCTCAGTCTTAGTGGATATCTAGGAGCCCCTATCTTATCTCTGCTAATGATATCATTCTTATCACCTGTAGCAGGAGCAGCATTGGCAAAAGTACAGACCCAATGGAAAGAAGCAGCACTATACAATGCATTTCCTATTAAATGTGCCAAAGTAAGTAAACATATTTGAACAAAGGTGTTTATAACATCTATGCTCAGTGCTTTGGGCTGATATTTTTGGGGTCTAAATTCTACTTTCAGTTCTTTCCAGACAAGTTTACAGGATTTGTATCTTAATTAAATCTTTCTAATGACTCAGAGCAATTTTTTTTAACTTCCACTTTAAATTTGTTCACTTGCTAACATGTACTGTATATATGCCTTCAGATCCCAGAATAACATTATGGATAAAGAATGGTTTGGAACTTTAAAAATCAATTTAACTATGATTTAAAGTATTTTTTTATTTATTTCAAAATGAAACATGTTGGCTGATAGTTTCATGTAAATGACCTAGCCTTTCAATTTATAAGCCCTACTGAAAGTAAAACAATCTTGATAACAAAGCTTATTTAGGAGCTTACAATGAAATACTGAGTATTTTTTACTTCTACTAATGTAACTCCCTCTATCTGCATGGTAGTTCTCACAAATGCTAAGTTCTATTGCCCATTTGTAAGTTGATACAGTTATATAGTACAAACAGATGTTAAAGTAGTTTACAAAAACACCTAGGAAAAACTTTAGCAGCAGATTCCTTTAAGTAATAGGCAAGATTATAAAATTCAGATTAAAACAAAATGCAATAGTTTCATGCACTGGCACAAAGGAAAAATATATATATATGTACCATGGACAAGGAGCAAAATGGATCAAATTAAGATAATGCTGAAATAAATGGACTCAATATTATGTTAATATTAAAGAACTTTACTAGCACTCTGATCCTGCCAAGGAATTTTAATGTGTCTTCTATCTACACCAGTAATGTTGTCTGCAAATTATGTGTGAAGTTCTTACTAATATTCTCTCACCACAAAATTATTTGCAACACATTCAAAAGTAGATCTATATAATAGAAAGATGGCATATCTATTGTCACAAGTCTAGGAATAAAAGATAAATTCACTATGTTGATGTAAAAAAATCCAAATAAGAAGGCTTTTTATTCAGCAAAGCTGAGGAATTACATTATAATAAAAACACTGACATGACCCTAACTACAACAGCACAAATGTCAGTTTTGTAATGAGGCAAAATTCTGTGCTGCTCTGCTAATCTCTAGAGACATGATGCTACAACAAAATAAAATAAGAAAAAAAATAGAAAATATACAACTAACAGGGCTGAATCTTCTGAGGCTGATTTTTTATTATTATTATTTTTTTTTCCTTCCTAAAGAACATGTTGCCAATCCAAATTAAGTTAAATAAGATTTGAAATTAGTTCTGTCTCTATTAGCAGCCTTGTAGAAAGAGATATGCATGGGGAAAAATGTGATTAACTACCTGAAAGGTATTACAAATTGCAAAAGAAGAATGGACCATTGGACAAGTGCTTGGTGAGTTTGGTTGAAATCAGCTTGGATATTGTGCAAGGGATAATGCTGGAGAGCAGGGAAAAAATGCCATTTATTCTTAGCAATGTATTTGTAGCAGTTTTAGAATATACTTAGGGTTGATTCTGGAAGTATCTTTTTAATTCTGCCTCAGAGAAGCATTTATTGCAGCTCCTACAAAAAGACTAGCCCTGTTGATTCTATGAGTCTTTTATACATTGTGACTAGCATTACAATGACTGGCGCAACATGGTGAGTAAAAAAAGTTCCCTTTCTCCCTCGGTCCCCCACCTCTCTCCAGCAGATCAATATTCTTGAAGAAAATGTCACAGACTCCATTGAAGGTAATAGGTTTAGATCACCATTACATTTTCTATTCAATGAACTGAGTCTGTTTGGTCCATTTCTGTTGGAAAATTCACCTGTTTGAAAAGATTCATTTTCTTCAATGCAGTAGAACATAACAGCAGAGCAGTGATGCCTGCAGAATATATATATACCTGCGGTTCATGTGCTCCCCTTCTACTACATCAGGAGGGGGAAGTGGAGAAATGGAAGAAAAAGATACAAGGAAAGGAAGATTCATCCAACTTTAATTAAAATATAGTTCTGAGAAGTACAGCAAGTGGAACTGCCCCATGCTTCTAGCGTTGTACTAAAGTAGTGGTATTTAGTTTGAAAGACAGTGTGATCTTAAGAGATTGTGGACTAGGTTCAGGCCTGATGTTGGAATAGCAACTCATTTACACAGAAAATAAATGGTGAAGATCAAGTGTCCAGAGAATGGCAACAAAGTTGATGAAAGTGCTGGAAGGCATGTTCCCTGAGGAGAGACTGAGAACACTTGCATTGTCTAGTTTGAAGAGGAGGCTAAGAGGTGGCCTCATTGCTTTCAGTAACTTCCCAATGAAGGGAAGTGGGAGAGGAAGGTGCAGGTCTCTTTTCCCTAGTAACTGATGAGAGAACACATGGGAACATCACAAGGCTGTGTCAAGAGAGTTTCAAAGTGGACATTAGGAAAATTTTCTTTATTGTGAAGGTGGTCAAACACTGGAACAAGCTTCCTAGTGAGTGGCTGATACCCCACTGATTCCTGTTAGTGTTCAAAAGGCATTTGGATAATATCCTCATTAATATGCTTTAACTTTTGGCTAGCTCTGAATCGGACAGGCAGTTGCACTGGATGGTCTCTGAAGGTTCCTTCCAACTGAACTATTCTATTCTAGTCTAGTCTAGTCTAGTCTAGTCTATTCCATTCCATTCCATTCCATTCCATTCCATTAATTTCTGAAATGTATAAAAGGTAAGACTGCATATCAATAACAACTATTAGACCTGTGTTGCATTGCGTGCATGAAACAATAAACAGTCCCACATCAACTTGATAAATTGATAATATTATATAATAAAGATGTGTGGAAGAAGAAGGCAAAGAATTAAATTCTCAGATATTTATTTTCTAAATTAAGAAGGATTGCCAAATTGGATTCTCTAACCTCTTTCACAACAAAATTGTTCCCATTTTTAACCCTTCTGCATACGTTTGAGTACTTCTCCAATAAAGCTTATACTCCTTATGTGGAGACATCAGTGACAGACTATCTAGAACTTGTGGAGCATGCTTGGTCTTTCTCACTACTAGAAATGTCTTCTCTGTCACTTGAATTTGTATGACTCCGAGCGCTTTTTATGGCGTTCTCTGTTAAATTAAAGTGCACTTTACTAGTTAATATTTTTCCTGTCAAGGTACGTGTAGATTGTAACAAAATTACCCTATTCTTCTTTTTTTCATAAGCTAAAGTTGTCTGAGTGGTTATAAACTTGACTTATTCTTTAATTCTCTCAGAGTCCAGGCTTGTACCTTAACTTCAGAGTTTTAGCATACAGACATGTACATGAAGGCTACTCTTTAGGGTATACAGACATTAGATACCTTCATAGTAATAGGGAGACATAAATAAATAAGCTACATAAAGTATGGTTCTTCTGTTTCTTTGTTGTTTTTGTTTTTTCTTCCTAAATCAGAAAGAAAATTAATTTATCTTACTTCTGAAACGAATGTGTGTCTTCTTCTCTAGCTTCTCTATAAGTTAAAAGGATAGTCAAGGGCACGAGCTCAGATGGATGTTTGCACTGCAGATAACTAAAGCTAGGTGGAAGAAGCCCAAGCCAGCACGGGTGGGTTGTGGCACACTCCACCAGCCACTGATGGAAATGGTAACCATGAAAATTGCACTTCACTGTTTGTTGTCATTCTTGTCTTTCTTTCTTTCTTTCTTGTTGTCTTTCTTTTCTTTCTTTTCCTTCCTTCCTTCCTTCCTTCCTTCCTTCCTTCCTTCCTTCACCTTTTTCTTTCATTCTTTTGTTCTTTCGTTCTTTCTCTCGTTCTCTCGTTCTCTCTCTCTCGTTCTCTTTCTTTCTCTTGTTGTCACTTTCTTTCTCTTTCTTTCTCTCTCTCTCCATCTTTCTCTCTCTCTTCCTCTCTCTTTCTTTCTCTCTCTTTCTTTCTCTCTTTCCTTCTCTCTTTCTTTCTCTCTTTGTCTCTCTCTCTTTCTTTCTCTCTTTCTTTCTCTCTTTCTTTCTCTCTTTCTTTCTCTCTTTCTTTCTCTCTTTCTCTCTTTCTCTCTTTCTCTCTTTCTCTCTTTCTCTCTTTCTCTCTTTCTCTCTTTCTCTCTTTCTCTCTTTCTCTCTCTTTCTCTCTTTCTCTCTTTCTCTCTTTCTCTCTTTCTCTCTTTCTCTCTTTCTCTTTGCTCTTTCTCTCTCTCTTTCTTTCTTTCTTTTTCTTTCTTTCTTTCTTTCTTTCTTTCTTTCTTTCTTTCTTTCTTTCTTTCTTTCTTTCTTTCTTTCTTTCTTTCTTTCTTTCTTTCTCTCTTTCTCTCTCTTTCTTTCTTTCTTTCTTTCTTTCTTTCTTTCTTTCTTTCTTTCTTTCTTTCTTTCTTTCTTTCTTTCTTTCTTTCTTTCTTTCTTTCTTTCTTTCTTTCTTTCTTTCTTTCTTTCTTTCTTTCTTTCTTTCTTTCTTTCTTTCTCTTTCCTTCCTCCCTTCCTCCCTTCCTCCCTTCCTCCCTTCCTCCCTTCCTCCCTTCCTCCCTTCCTCCCTTCCTCCCTCCCTTCCTCCCTTCCTTCCTTCCTCCCTCCCGTCCTCCTGTCCTCCCGTCCTCCTATCCTCTCTTTCTTTTGTTTTTGTTTTACAGAGGTGAAAACAATTATTCTTTGGCAGTTTTTATAATAAAGAACATGAAATTCCAGAAATATATATTTCACTACCAAAATGTCAGTATTTTTTTAGTGACTTCGACCGAAAAAACAGACAAACAAACAAACAAAAACACTTTATTTACAAGTGTGATTGCTTACCCTAGAACGTATATTCCTCTGTATATTCAGATATTTTCCAACCACATTTTGATATTACAGTTTATTTTGTATTTTTACATTTTTTTAGGTTATCCTTTAAGAAAGCCAATTAGAATTTTTTTTTTTTGGGGGGGGGTTGTTTCTTTTTATTGCACCTTTTCCATCTGTGTTTGGAAATTCAGATCACGGATATTCTACAACTTCCATTGTTCTCCCACCTTTATACTTCTCCGATATGCCTATTTCTTAAGTTTAACTAATTTTGCATTATGCTTGTCTACATCCACCAGTCTTCCTTCATCTTTACCTTATTTTCAGACTTATAGAACAATCACTTAGAGTAATATGATGATCAGGAAGAGTCCAGTAAAAGAACTGGGATGTGATTACATCATAAACATACTCTTTTGGAAAACATATGTTCAAGAAAGGTGAATTAAGATTAAATGAGCAATACTAATTTTGTTTTATTAGGGAAGGGATTTTTTCATATTTTACGATTCCGAGGCAAATTATAAAAACAGGAAAAAAATGCTAAAAAAAAAAAAATCTGAATTAAAAGAATAATTTTAAAAACTGCATTAATTTTGAGGAGAAATCATCACAGTAGTTTAAGCTGCATGAATATAGATGACTAGAAAATGGCTAGAGTTAACTAAATTTTCCCTTCCCTTCCCTTCCCTTCCCTTCCCTTCCCTTCCCTTCCCTTCCCTTCCCTTCCCTTCCCTTCCCCCTTCCCTTCCCTTCCCTTCCCTTCCCTTCCCTTCCCTTCCCTTCCCTTCCCTTCCCTTCCCTTCCCTTCCCTTCCCTTCCCTTCCCTTCCCTTCCCTTCCCTTCCCTTCCCTTCCCTTCCCTTCCCTTCCCTTCCCTTCCCTTCCCTTCCCTTCCCTTCCCTCTTCCCTTCCCTCTTCCCTTCCCTCTTCCCTTCCCTCTTCCCTTCCCTCTTCCCTTCCCTCTTCCCTTCCCTCTTCCTCTTCCCTCTTCCCTCTTCCCTCTTCCCTCTTCCCTCTTCCCTCTTCCCTCTTCCCTCTTCCCTCTTCCCTCTTCCCTCTTCCCTCTTCCCTCTTCCCTCTTCCCTCTTCCCTCTTCCCTCTTCCCTCTTCCCTCTTCCCTTCCCTTCCCTTCCCTTCCCTTCCCTTCCCTTCCCTTCCCTTCCCTTCCCTTCCCTGTCTTCTCTTCATGGTGTCTGGGAAACAGGAACACTTTTGATTACAACTTGACTATATGCTGTTTGTGCTGGTTAAAGATCAGTAAAATATCAGCACCAGATGCTTTGGACACACACACAAAATACCTGAAATATTTAGCAGAGCGAAGAGAATTCTCATGCTAATGAGGGCTAAAAATTGGATTCATAGTTTTACAGAGTACACCAAACTGAACAAAATTGTCAGCATAACATTTAAATTACTTTTTTGATAAGCTTGGCTATTTACAAATCATCAGACAATTACATCTTCCAAAAACTATTTAACATCAATTCACTCTGCCTTTTCAACAGCGCACTTGACTAATTCCAAATAAATTGAAAAAAATTACCTTGCAAATTGCAAGAAACTGACCAAAAACAATTGCTACAGTTTTAAATTGCGTATCATTAAACTAACTCTGCATAATAGTTTTTGTTTGCATTATCTTCCCTGCTTCAAACATTAACCATTTCATAGAAAAACAGAAATGTCTGGATAAGCTTAGTTTGGTGCCCTGAAAAAGGTGTGTTTACCCCTGAATTATCTTTGCATTTCGCTACTTTAACAATACAGTTGAATAATGAAAATATTGAAAAACTACATTTTGTCTTTACCTTCATCTAGTAGTTATTACCATTTCTTGTGCAACACTAGATGTTTGTCAAGAAGGATGTTGTCTGCAGATGATCCTTGATTACACAGGGTAAGTACCCAAAAGAGGGGCACCCCTGATCACTTAAACAGAAGAAGGCCAACTGCCTCAACAATAGGTTGTTGTCTATGGAAGCAGCCAGTGACAAAGTCTTAAATATCTGCAAGTACCAGGCAGTATAAGATTCTGTGTCTGTTTTTCAGCAGATTGTCTGTTGGCCAAAAGATAGCTAGAGAAACTTTCTGGAGATAGGGGGTGAGTTTAAGCTCACAGATTAAAATATTTCTGATGTAGGTTCCTATACTTCTTTGTCTTTCTCATAAGTGAAGAAATTGTTGATGAGTTCAGTTCAATTGCCTACATGAAGGTGTCTGACAGTATTAGCAACACCCCAGCTACCATGTTTTGACAAAGAACCAGACAACTGAACTGTAAGTGCTATAACACAGATAAAAGACATGAGTAGACATGAGTTGTGATCTCCTGGAGTGGCAACTGGGCACAGATAGAACAACCCATCACATCAGGAGTGGTACAAAATATCTGCCCATGCAGAGCTGAATCTAGCTTATTATAGTCACTGAATGCTGGAGAGCTGTTCTGCTCACTAAATGTATGTGAACTTCAGGATAAACTGAATAGTTCCCAAAGGCACAATTTATATAGCAAAATATTAATACCTGTTGTCATTTTAGACACCTCAGTGAAACTTGTCTTGCCTCTAGCAGCCTTTATGAAGGATATAGATCACCTGCATCCTGTTTTTCAGTGCCATGTGCTTGTCTTCCTTGACATCAGCTCTCATTTTGAAGGCCTTGATCCTAATGATTCGGAACTGCAAATAATATTCAGACTTTGAAAGAAGAAACAACTGCCTTTTCTTTGCTTAGTTTTCTGTTAGAAGAATAACTTAGGCTAAGTAAAAACACATTAACAATCTGTACTTTAAATTTAAAAGAGAGAGAGAGAAAGAAAGAAAAAAAAATCCACTGAAGACTTTTTCAATTTTAGTGAAAATGTAATTAGTTTGATTTACTATAGCTATAGGCCACCAACTCCATCTAAGCTTCCAATGAATTACTGAAAAGAAGAAGTGGAGAGCCAGAGGCATCTGGGGGAGTAAAGAAGTCTGTGGGACTGGCCCTGACACTCTTACTTAAACATAGCTGTACCCTAGGGTAAGATTTGCAAGATTTAAAAAGGATTCAGAGACTCGGAGGGGTTTGGCGCTTGCATTTTTTTATTATTATTTTATTTGTTTTTTCTTATTTGAGAGTTTAAAACTCCTTAAGACTCTTCAAAAAAAAATGCTTTATTCCAGGTACACTCTGTACAGAATAATTCCTGAATAATGATGTTAAAAATAACAGAAGACTTGTGCTTTGGGATAAAGAAGAGGGAATAGAAAGATGTACCACCAGAGATGTTACTAACTGGCAAATGTTAATATAAAACATATAGTTACACAACTGTACACTCTGCTTGCTCTAGCAGAAACAACAGTGATCCAGTCTATAGTCTCCCAGTCTTCATCATACAAGATATCCCTATTTCACAGAGAGAAAGGGCACTATTTCAGAAGTATTTTCAGGTTCTCCTTCTCTTACTTAGCTTTAATTAAATCTTTTCTCCCACTGCAGGACAATAGTTATCTCACAGTTAACCAGTAATGAATAACTGCTACTGGTTAATGAGTAATCATTACCTTGACTGAAGCCAATGGGAGTCTGGGGTTTCCTATAGCAAGCCCCTTCCTATTTGCATGTTGCAGGGTAACATCCTTCCCAATTTGGCCCAGAGACTTCACTTGCTGCCTCCCTTATCAGCTGCATAAATGCCTCTGTGGTAGCATGGGGTATTTGATAAGACTGCGTGTCACATAGCACTCAAATTCCATAATCGTCTCTGAGCCACAGGAGCTTAAAAACAGAGTGTGAAGTCATCTTTCAAGTTTGAATGCACAAGTAAGCAAAGACAGTAATTAAACTTCAATTGATATTTTATTTTTAATTCAGCTGCAAAGAGCAGAATCTCGCCTTCAAATTTAATTAACAGCCTTCCCCTCAGCCCCCTCCCACATACCCAGCCAGCTATCTATCAACAGGGAGCTAAATTCTTCTTCCTCACAACCCCACTGAAATCATGGCAGAGAATTTGGTCCAGCAGTTTACAGAGAGATGATGAGAGCCCTGTCATAAAAGCAAGCACATAACTTTAAGCTGTGACTCCCTCCTACTGTTAAGAAATATCAGAGGAGTCATGTTTATTTATTTATTTATTTACTTGTTATTCCTTTTAGGATCAATGTGTCCTGCTTCACAGCAAATGAATCTTTCTTATCCACAGATTTTGGCCTTCACTCTGTCTCTGCTTAAAATATAACAAAGCAAAACAACAATAAAAAAGCGCCTTTTAGATCTTCGCTGTTCAAAGGAGCTGCATCTGCATTTTTTCTCCTTGAGACTGGCCTAGGTTCTTGCAGGCAGATTCTCACAGACAAGACTGCCACCATGTCAGAGATGATTGCTGGGAAGGAATGGAAAACTTCCGCTATCAACAGAATGGAATGAGGTTGAGAAGAAGGAGTGTAGCAAAACTGAAATAAATAAATAAACAAACAAACAAACAAATAAATATTTTTCAAGTATGTGGTTATGTATCTTCCTTCTACATACCTCACCATCTGGGTGGCTTTCAGACCTGCTCTTCATGCTGTTGAAGACTTCTGAAAACGCTGTTTTAGGACTTTCTGTCAAACTTTGTTCAAACACAGGTGCCAGAAGATACAGAGAGCTTTGCCTCAGGAATGGGATGGGAAGTCTGCAGAAGCATTCTTAATATAAATGGTGGTGGATCAGGAAAAATGGTAGGAAGGGACTAATGGGAAGGGACTAATCTGACATACTTTAGTCATCTGCTTTGTGTTCTATACTGATTCTTCTGCCATATTGGCACATAGTACTTATGGATTACTTGTTTTGATGCAAATGGCCAACCAAATTACCATTTTTTCCCACCACTATTCAGAATTAGTATTCACTGTGCTCCCACCTTGCACCTCATTATTGAGGAGATAATGGGAAGTGCATGTGCTTCAGAGAATAACTGAACGCTAGTACAGCATATATCTAATAGGATTTTCCAAGCAGATCCAAGAAAGAACAGCCTAAAAATTAAACTAGCCAGTTTAAATTATCCAGGTTTGAAGCATCTCACCTCTGTGCCTGGCAAGATCATGGAACAGATCCTCCTGGAAACTCTGCTAAGGCACGTGGAAAATAAGGACGTGACTGGTGACAGCCAACATGGCTTTACTAAGGACAGATCATACCTGACAATCTTGTGGCTTTCTACAATGGGGTTATAGCATTGATGGATGGGGGAAAAGCAACCGTTGTCATCTACCTGGATTTGTGCAAAGCATTTGACACTCTCCCTCATGATATCCTTGTCTCTACGTTGGAGAGACATGGGTTTGATGGATGGACCACTCAGTGGGTAAGAAGTTGGCTGGATGGTCACACTCAAAGAATCAATGTCTCAATGTCCAAGTGGAGATCAGTAACAAGTGGTGGTCCTCAGGGGTCAGTATTAGGACCAGTGTTGTTTAACATCTTTGTCAGTGACATGGACAGTGGGATTGAGTGCACCCTCAACAGCTTTGCCAATGACACCAAGCTGTATGTTGCGGTCGACATGAGGAAGGGAAAGGATACCATCTAGAGGGACCAGGACAGGCTTGAGATGTGGGCCTGTGTAAACCTCATGAAGTTCAGCAAGCTCAGGTGCAAGGTTCTGCATCTGGACCAGCACAAATACAGACTGGGCAGAGAATGGATTGAGAGCAGCCTTGATGACAAAGACCTGGGGGTTTTGGTTGATGAGAGCTCAACATGAGCCAGCAATGTGCATTTGCAGCTCAGAAAACAAACCATACCCTGGGATGCATCAAAAGAAGTATGGCCAGCAGGATGAGGGAGGTGATTTTCCCCTTCTGCTTTTCCCTTGTGAGACCCCACCTGGAACACTGTGTTCAGCTCTAGGGCTCCCAGCACAAGAATGACATTCAAGTATTACAGTCCAAAGGAGGACAACAAGGATGCTCAGAGGGCTGGAGCACCTCTCCTATGAACACAGGGTGAGGGAGTTGGGGTTGTTCAGCCCCATAGAATAGAAGGATCCGGGGAGAACTTATAGCAAACTCCTAGTACCTAAAGGGGGCCTACAGGAAAGACTCTTTCTTGGGGAGTGGAGTGATAGGACAAGGGAGAATGGCTTTAAACTAAGAAAGGGTAGATCTAGATTAGATATTCAGAATAAATTCTTTGCTGTGAGAGTGGTGGCACTGGAACAGGTTGCCCAGAGAAATTGTGGATGCATCATTCCTGCAAGTGTTTAAGGACAGGTTGGATAGGGCTTTGAGCTCTGTCTATTGGAAAGTGTCCCTGCCCATGGCAGGGGGGTTGGAATTAGATGATCTTGAATGTCCCTTCCAATCAAAACTATGCTATGATTCTATGACTCTATGATTCTATGATTCTATGAAAGAACAGTTGTGCAGCCATGTTCAGCACAGATGTACATTCAAGTTGTGTAAGTGCAAGCAAATGGTTATTGGGATTCTGGTGAAGAATTGATTATGCTTGGACAACTGGAATTCCAAACTCTCCCTTGCCTGCAAAATATTAAGCAAGCAAATGCAAGAAATTTGCAGAGGATAGGATCTTTACAGGACATTATATTGCATCTGTCTGTCGCTGGGCTTCATGTACCATTTTCCTGCATTCCTATAACAATCCATAGTCAAAAGCAAGCTGCTGAAGTAAACAGGCAAATGGTTTGGTCCACTCTGCTAATACTTTCTTTTGGATATACCAGTCACAGTGAGTCCAGACCAACAGCAAAATTAATTAGAGGAAGAAAGCTGTTAAACTGTGCTGTGAAATTAGGTGAGTTAAGCTCCCTTTCATGCACCCCCACAAGTGGTACAGCTTTGCTAATTGATTACTGGGGAAGGCACCTGACATAGTTACCTATATATGCAGTGTGCATTTTAAACTCTAGGGAGGGATTAAATCACTTTTTTGTTCCTGAAGACATTACTAAAACTAATATCAATAAAGAGAAAATTGAATGGTGCAACGGGATGGCACACAACTTTTGGACTAAAACCTGAAAAGCTTTGTGCCTTATTCATTTTCAAACATATGTGCATCCCAGGAAGTGAACCTAACAACCCACAAAATTGGCCTAGATGAAATTGCTGGCATTGACCTGACCATGGAGTATTTCCTGACCATTTAAATTTCAGCATGTGCAGATGCTCAGAATTGCTTGTTTTGGGAGGAGTTGTTGCCTCCTGTAGAGGTTTGTTATGTTCCAGGTTACCTAAATCTGATGAAGTCATTAGAGATCTCCCAAAATAGAAGAATTATTTTTTGTCCTTTTTTTTGTAAAACAGTCTGTCTGTTGCAATCTTTTCCAAAGCAATAGACATCAGAAGAGATGGCTTCAACTACCCAGGTTGAAAATATTCCAGTGGCAGACTTGCTCACTGTCTAAACCACCAAGTAAAGATTAAATGTGAAGGGACTGTCCAATATATTTTCTTTTAACAGTTGAGGTCCACCAGGAATAAATCTTCAGAAGAGGCTGACCAGACTGGATCCCAGAAGTAATTACTACCTATTGTATTGTATTGGTATCCTATGTAATCAATAGAGAGAAAAAGACAAAAGACAAAAGACCAAAAAAAAAAAAAATCTATTTATTTTAGATATCTACACCATCTCAAAAAAATCACACCTATTAATGCAAGTGCAGCTTTCTGAGTTTACATATCAGTGAATTTTGATTTTTATAGCTTTCTAACTTTAGTGATGTTTTGAACAACAGGAAGAAAGATATCAGTGAAACATAAGAATATTTTATTATAAAAAAAGTATTAAATACACAAAAATCTATTAAATGGTCATAGCATTATGTAAGTTTATAGGGGATAACAATAAAAAGCAGGTATGCAGTATTTTCAAATGTACATCAAATAAGCAAAGAATCTAATCAAAATCTGACACTTTATGTTAAATGTGGTCTTACATTATCCTTTTCAGAATTATTTTTATTTGTATTATTATGTTCTGACCATGAGCTTGAGAAGTTTATAAACATATTTATAAAACTGTATTAAGATAATTTCTTTCCTATTGAGATTTGTAGCTACACGGTGACACTCACCAGAATCTTGCTTAACTGTAAGAAAAGCTGGCACTAGGTAAATAGTAAATAGCCTTCTAATAATTATACTATGTTGAACAGCAAGAGAAGCATATTAGAAGTGAAACAATATTGCCAGCCTAATTGAGTAGTGGAAGTACGTTAACAGTCCAATAATGTAATATAAATTAAATTGCCATGAAATCATGATAATATAATAAGAGTCTAAATAAGATTCAGTGACAGTAATATTTCAGACAAAAAGCTTCTTTAAGTTAGTTCTGTCTGAAATTGCACATACAGAAATACATTAAAGGAATATTATTAAGGTTGCAAAGTCAAGCACTCAAAACAAGTTAGGGAATGCTCGAATTAAGTTTGCTTGTGCAACATTAATTTGGCACCCTTGTGTGGGGGCATTATGGTACAGTCTTTAATTACATGATCACATTTTATTTATTTATTTATTTATTTTTTTCCCCACAGGGTGCCTGCCACCTTCAGCTAATTAAGGTTCACAGGAAAACTTAATTTTCACATTCTCTAATTTCTGCAGGCTTGACTTTGTAACCTTAATGATGTTATTTTATCTTGGGTTGTGTTTTGTATCTGTGTGTGTGAGAGAAAGAGAAACAGAAGAAGGGTGAGAGGGCTGGTGTAGGTATGTGTACCCAAGTTAAGAAAGCAAACATCTTTAAGTTAATAACCATCCTGTAGACTGAACTGACAGTTAACTAGATCTATAGAAGAGATGGAAATATAAAGTTAATCTCAGAAATTAAATTCATTTATTAGTTTCGTCAGAGCAGCCTTAATTTAAATATATATATATATATGTATGTATATATATATCAATTCTAGGCTGTCATCTCCATTTGGATAAGAAGTGGAGAATGCACTTTTCCACCACCTTCCACCAGTACTAAGTGGCTTTCTAGAAATGGTCAGATTCAGTGTTCTTGGTTCATTGTTAGGTTTTAGGAAAGATGATGAACTAGCTGGTTGTAGCCTTATCCTGGCCCAGTCTCTCTTCTCTGAAGGCCCTTAAGTTCTTCATATATTTTTTCACGGCTTTAGTTATACACTATAAATACGACCATTCTTGATCTTATAAATAATTTTAACAGTCTAGGTCCTTGAAATAGATATATGTATCCTCTTCTCCACCTTACATTCCTTATGTCTTTTTTCTGTGTCTTCTATGATTTTAAGAATCTTTGTGAAAAATTTGGTACCACAGCAGGGAGGAGCATTCCCAAACAGCCTCCCACTTGGTGGTTACAGCGTACTCTTGACTATATGCTCAAGAATCACACAACCTTTTCATACCTTTGAGCCTGGATCTTTTACTACTCTTATGTACATACGTCCTTATTTCTTCTTCACATTTTATGTCTGTACCTGCTATTGTTCATTTGTCTGTATGTCAGTGTGCATGTGCATGCCATATGTATATTTGATATTTTCATTTTTATAGATATATATCTATTGAAAGCATGCACACACTTCAAAGGATGTGGACAAACCTTACATTTGACCACCTCAATATATGCCTCCTTTGAATGGGCCTGTGGGGTCCAAAGTAGCTTTGGGGAATTTGTGTACCTCCAGCAGCCTGACTGGATTAGTTTAGTGATGAATATAAGCTGTATGAAATTACACTGGAGAAGTTTAGAGGCTCTGCACACCCTGGGGAGTGGTTGAGGGTGACTGTGTACAAAAGTTGGGTAACATTAGGCTGTGCTCTGGAGCCTGTTATAGAGCTAAGAGTTTTCTTCAGCTCCCTGTGCAGACTGAGGATATGCTCAATTCTACCTGAATCCAGAGTCACCCTTCCACTTTCACACTGGCTACACTTGGACAAAACAGTTTCAGTATAGTTACAATGAAACTATTATTTTTTTTTTTTCAGCATAGGTAAGGACTAGGAACAGCCTGCAGTCCCGTAGCTGTTTGATACATAAATTTGTTTTAAATCAACAAACACCAGAATTGACTGTAGCAGTGCTCACAGCAGCTAAAAATTAAATGTGAACTATTTTTTTTATGTATGCATGTATTTCCATGTCCACAAAGTGAACTTAAAATCTTGCACTATTTTGGTGATGGCATTCCTGCACACTTTGCAGCATCTGAGCTAATATCTCCTATATGTCTATAAAAACACCAGTCATTTCATAGATTTTAGCAACTTGAACATTCAGGGAAATGGCAACTGGAGAACAAGCATGAAATGTTCTGGTATTCTCCAGGCACCTGAAGATACATGGAAATGTTTAGGGAAATAGTCCTTAGCAGCTTCTGGGACTGCAGTATGGATCATATAGCAATCTCATATAGTGGCTGTCCAGACAAATTCAGGGTAAATAAAAGATTATTTTGTTTTGTTCTTGTTTTGTTTTTATTTATTTATTTTATTTTATTATCATTTTATTTTTATTTTATTTTCTTTCATTTTAATATAGTTTTATTATTTTATTTTATTTTATCTATTTTGCTTTGTTTTATTTTATTTTATTTTATTTTATTTTATTTTATTTTATTTTATTTTATTTTATTTTATTTTATTTTATTTTATTTTATTTTATTTTATTTTTGTTGTAATTCTATATATCACTATTTAATCTGGAAACTTAAGATAGACCCACCAGCTTCTTCCTAGCTACCAGATTAGAATACCTATGGTCAGGTAAGGATTTTGTTAGCTTTGTGTGTGTGTGTGAATGTGTGATCCTCGGTAAGAGAAAAATACTGTTTTCCTTGCATTTATATTAATGAAATAAATGTATTATTGCAGGAGCTGTTGTGTTTTCTTTTTAAGTGATTCAAACTGGTGACACTACTAACATTTTCTAGACTTTTAGTTGTTTCACTTTTCAGATGTCCTTTTTTTTTCTTTTTTTTTTTTCCTCTTATTTTTTAAACAGATGATGAATGCCTGCTCCTGCAGTACCAAGGTTCATGTTGCTTGTTACAGCTGGAGGAAGAGACTTGTGGCCTTTCTCCAACAACAAATTTCTCTCCTCATCTGGAAAGACCTATTTCTT
This sequence comes from Anser cygnoides, assembly GCF_040182565.1. Lineage (NCBI taxonomy): Eukaryota > Metazoa > Chordata > Aves > Anseriformes > Anatidae > Anser > Anser cygnoides. The sequence continues at coordinate 55,579,886 of NC_089912.1, read as the reverse complement.
TGGGAATGACAGATGCAGTTGTATAACACTTCATTATCCATCCTTCCCCCCCCCCCCCCCCCCCCCCCCAAAATAGAACGTTTTAAATCAGTGTGTTACAGACAAATGCATGATACTGAACCGCTTTATGCAGAGCTGGGTTGGAGATACTGTAGATTTTGTTTGGTCTAAGATGACTGGAGTGGGTTTTCAGACTGTTTTTGAAGGTATAAGACCTAGTGCATTTTTGCCAGCATTACCTCTGTATGTCTTCTCTGACTCCCTTCTCAGATCTTTTATCTATTTACTTACTTACTTTATTGTTTCCTAAGGGCTGGTGAATAGTTTTCCAGCTATTGGGAATTGAAGGTTTGCAAACCAACAAAAAGCAGCTGGAGTATTCATTCACCCAACATCTTTGTAGATCTACAACATGATCCAAAGTCTCTCAACCGTCTGAGTCCCTTTCACTTCAAAAGGATTCAGTAAGGCCATGGTGATAGAGGACACCAATCAGATCACAGAATCGTAGGGTCACAGAATGGCTCGGGTTGAAAGGGACTTTCAAGATCATCTAGTTCCAATCCCCCTGCCATGCGCAGGGATGACACCCATTAGATCAGGTTCCCCAGGGCCTCATTCAACCTGGTCTTGGTCTAATTACAGCAGCAATTTTTTTTCTTAGCATATATATACACCTTCAAGCCAAAGGACTGTGAAAAGGATTTTGTAAAGTCTACTCAGTATTAGGCTAACAGGTTATATACTTAGTTTTGTTAATTTCTATATATTCTTTCAAAAGTTATAATTACTTATGCTAAAGCTAAATAATCATAACAACTTTAAATTTTGCCTTTACATGTCCTTTAAATATTGCCTTAAATTCTTGTAATGGAGGAATTCCTACAGACTATAAGTTCTGTTAGTCCTCATTAGGAAAAACAAGATACCACATTTCATGTAGTGTGAAACATAGAATCATAGAAGCATAAAATGATTTGTGACAGACCTTAAAGATCATCTAATTCCAAACACTCTGCCATTGGCAGGGACACCTCCCACTAGATTAGGGTCTTGATCTTTAAGGTCCTTTCTTTTGGAAAATAATCATCATCTTAATCTTGGTATCCTTTTCCTTTTCTTGCCTCTTATCCTTAAAACCAATAGATTTTTACTTTTGATGCTGATAGATCCAGCTGTACTCAGATACAAACCAGCATAAAAAACATCTGTTTCCCATGTTTGAGCTTGATCTTGTTTTGCAGTAAATATTTGTGGTGCTTCACAGGTAAAGTTACAGCAATTCAATCCAACCTAAAGCTAACATTTCTGCATATAAACGATGACCATACCAATGTCTTGTATTTACCCATTAAAACCTTACACCTACTGTAAACAGAACAGGCAAGGAACAAGGCCCCCATGTTCAGGGAACCTCTGTTAAAGCTGCAATTCAGACAGGTCTGCTAGAGCACCTATAAAGAGTTCTCACCATGTCGCAGTTTGTGCTGGAGATGGCTGAGGCTCTGCTGCTCACCTCTGCAGGGAGAACAAGCAGAAAATGTTTTTATTCTTTCATTTTCCTGCTGACCTTCTTGCAAGTTTTAAGGTTTTAAACATTGTTCTAGAGGACTGGAGCTTGCAGTCTTATAGCTACAAACTCATACCTGCGTAAGAGCAGATTTGACCAAAGACCTAAGATTCCCTCATCAATTTCATGAGCCATTGCATTTCCCCTTTTGTAGTGATTTTTTTATTATTATTGTTATTTTTAAATGCATTATATTAGAGGATATGCAAAAGATTAGCCATGAAAGTGGTTGAATCTATGGTTTTATGCTTTATCACAGAAAAATCACATCAGATAACCCAATATTCAGGGTGTCCATTTATAGAAATTCCCATTTATGGAAATTATGTTAAACCTCCATGTAGCTACGCCTCACTATTATTTTAAAATTTCTTGTGGGGTTCTTTTTCTAGTTCTTATACCATATACTTAATACTTGAGGCATTTTGCACCAGCAAAATAAACTGCCTTTAATGCCTGAAAGAATTAGGATTGCTAGTGTGCTGCTGTTCTGTATGTGTTAATATACTTTTTTTACAGGAATGATGAACCAAGTACTGAATGATGTTCAAAAGTCAAACACAGATATTCCCTGTCACATTGTTTTCTAGGCACAAAATAAAGGGAGAGCTGCAAGAAGAATTACAGCTTGGCTTGTTTTCACTTTTATTTTGCTGTGGGGCCAAATGAGACATTTCTATTGAGGACTCATTAGGTTGGCAAATGGAGTTCAAACAGAAAATATGATCAGGAAAACAACAGTGAAAATTTGTACCCAGATGTGACTCTGAGCAACACTATAATATATGTCAAAGTCCTGGCTCCTATGCAATTTTTGTTTGCCATCAGATAAAGTTGCTAGTGCACAGGAAAGAGAAAGGTGTCATCTACTGAAGTATAACTTTTTTTTTTTTTTTTGACATTAGAATTATGCCAAAGAAATAAGAAAAAATTCTCAAAGAAAATTTCAGGACTTTGTCACTTCAGCCAGGGGAAAAAAAAAAAAAAAAGAAAAAAAAAGAAAAGCTAAGCAGGATGTTTTTGTTTTGTTTTGTTTTGTTTTTTCCCACTGCTGAGATGATGAGTCCAACTATATTAGTTTTTAGACCAATTTGTATATAAGCTGCAGCACTTTTTCGGACTTTTTTAATTTCCTAATCATAAAATGATAAGAAAACTAGTTTCACTACTTTTGCCAGATTAGCACTTTAAACAGGAAGGAATTGCAATAGATAAGTAAGACTTAATGGTGAGTGATAAAATTGTAGTATGCCAAGTTCCTTGATGGAGAGAGGAAGTTCCTTGTTTCACAGACATGGAACATAACTGAAACAAAACTTTTTCATATCTGTGAAGGGTAAACATATCATCTTTAGTGCAGGAATAGCTCTCAGGCAGATATGGTCTCTGAAGAAGCGATAAACTGACCAGAAAAACCAATGTCATAGTGCCCTGTTATTGCCTTGAGGATCAAAACTCAGGGATCCAGATAGGTCAACAAGCGCGCAAGTTAGTTTCTCTGAAATAACATTTGCCTAACACTGCTGTTGTCTAGCAAAGAATTTTAAAGAGGGATTTACACAGCCTTGCTGATCTGAAACGCAAGGCTGATCAGGCCAGCAATCTCATTTGAGGGTTATGCACAGCAGTTCTAGCTCCCTGTGATGAAGTAGGACCTTTTGATTAACTTCAGTGGGTTTCAGACAGCTCTTTTTAAAGGAAAACATGCCCTGGGTTTTAGAGTTTAAAACTCTTTTAAGGTGAGGGCTTTATCTTGTACTATACTATATTGAACGAAGTGGGATTCTCCTGACAAGGATTCTATTTCTGAAATAACGTAGACTGAAAATCAGAATTTTCATTCGTTCTGTTCATAACTCTTCCAGTGTTGGAGCAAAACATGGAAAACCAACCAACCAAACAAAAAACACACTAAAAGGTTTTGTAACATATTGTAACATCAATTTATTCAAAACTGAGTAGGATTGACTTGAGTCAAAATAATTGCTGCAGAGACTTGCAGAATGGATGTCTCAGGTAACTATGAGTCAGGTGTGTATATAGAATAAATGTCCTTCTATTTGGACCGATAGATCAAAATGTATCAGGGGATATAAAATTCTGCAGAAGGTGCCAACTCATCAGAATCAAGATTGTCATGAACTTTCCAACAATTACTTCCAGAGCAGCTGCGATTAATATTTTTGGACTTTGAACTAGCTATAAATTAACCATTTTGTCTTTTCAAAATTTAAATTTCAAATCAAATCAAAGTGACACAAAGACTTGCTTATGAGCATTTTTATCATTATTTTCTTCAAATCATGTTTATTAATATAAAATATTTAGCTACTGAAATTCCATCAAATTTCACTTCAGAACATTTTCATATTTTTAATATTTATTATAATTATTCTTATCTACACTTTCCATTCTCTTTTATGCTTAAATAACATAAAATATTATTATTCATTGCAAACTTTGACCTTTTCCTTTTCTATATAACCCAAATTTGCATCAACATACTTAAATGATATTGCACATCTCTCTAATTGATGCAGAATGAATAAACAGCATCAAGGATTGAATTTTATTATGAAAAGACTGTATCATGGCACCTAGTATCAAATCCCCTGTAATAATAAGTTCAATAGATATTCACCCAGTGTCAATCACAAACAAGAATCAGTTTGTTCCTGCTCCATGATGGTCTAACAAATTTATTATTTTTAAATGGGGTTGAAGAATATTTGATCTCCTCTAATCCAACTTCATCTGTTATACTACAGCCTATTCTATATAGAACTGCATAAAGTTCTCATCACTTCTGTCCTGTAACATGACACTTGCATACGGAATGACATGAAGTCAAACATAAGCAGCTTATGTTTCCTTTTGGGCTGGTCCTCTGAAGAAACAGATCAGTTATGCTGATGTGTTTTGTCTTTGTAATTAGATTTTGTCAAATAAATATATCCACAAACAAATCCACTGCAATTTTGATCCTTCAACTGTGGATGAACATTCAGAAGATTACCTTGAAGACAAAAAGTCAAGAAACTTTACTCGTAATTTGATGTGAAAGGCCAGAGAACAGAGCTCATGAACCGTGACTTGTCCATAATGAGTCTGGCAGCTTTGGAGTTGTATGGGATTTGAAAAACAACAACAACAAAAATAGTATATTTCAAAAATAAAGGATTCCCTTATTCAAAAAATGTTATTTCGGATGTTGGTGTTGTGAAATTATTTCCACTCAGTTCTAGGAGGAGTCTAATCTTTCTTTGAGAAAAGAACAAATAAATACACAAATAAATGGCAGCTTAGTCAATACTTTTTTAAACACAAACAACGGTGTTTCATAAATGCTGACCACCATGTTTATTTGGAGTATATTATTATATAGTGTTACTCTCTTACAATTTGTCCAAGCAATAAGTCAAGAAGAAGGAAAGGAAATAGAAAAGATAAGAAAAATGGTAGAAAATACTGGCCAGGTATTTCTTAGCTTCACTTTGCTTCACCTTGGCTGCCTGATCACCTAGCTTGTCCCGTGAAGCCCCAGTTGTTAAAAAACAGATAGTGACACTCTCAAAATCCTAAGCTTTTAAATGACATCTGAATGCTACCTGCAATCAACATTTCTGTGTAACACTGGAAAGGTAAGAAGTTGCAAATAGGAGAACATCATTTTCCTACCTCAATATGCATAGCCCTGCTGTCCATTCTTCCTCCTTTTTTTAACAGACAAGTTGGTTACCTATGGTACAAGCAGATCTCTTACTGAGGTGTCTTCCACCCCCTCAGGAACTCCTGTAAGCTCTGGAATTGTATTCCAAAACTGAGCATTACCTATAATGAACAACACTAAGGATAATGACCAAGAAATTTGATCTTTTCTGCTTCTGAACAGCAGATTTAGTAGCCAACTCAAATCAAGTCAGATGACTCTTTCACTCTTTGCTTCTCTTTCTTTTCTCCTTCCTTCCTTCTTCCTTCCTTCCTCCCTTCCTTCCTTCCTTCCTTCCTTCCTTCCTTCCTTCCTTCCTTCCTTCCTTCCTTCCTTCCTTCCTTCCTTCCTTCCTCCTTCCTTCCTTCCTTCCTTCCTTCCCTCCTTCCTTCCTTCCTTCCTTCCCTCCCTCCTTCCTTCCTTCCTTCCTTCCCTCCTTCCTTCCTTTTTCTTTCTTTCTTTCTTTCTTTCTTTCTTTCTTTCTTTCTTTCTTTCTTTCTTTCTTTCTTTCTTTCTTTCTTTCTTTCTTTCTTTCCTTCCTTCCTTCCTTCCTTCCTTCCTTCCTTCCTTCCTTCCTTCCTTCTTTCTTTCTTTCTTTCTTTCTTTCTTTCTTTCTTTCTTTCTTTCTTTCTTTCTTTCTTTCTTTCTTTCTTTCTTTCTTTCTTTCTTTCTTTCTTTCTTCCTTCCTTCCTTCCTTCCTTCCTTCCTTCCTTCCTTCCTTCCTTCCTTCCTTCCTTCCTTCCTTCCTTCCTTCCTTCCTTTTTCTTTCTTTCTTTCTTTCTTTCTTTCTTTCTTTCTTTCTTTCTTTCTTTCTTTCTTTCTTTCTTTCTTTCTTTCTTTCTTTCTTTCTTTCTTTCTTTCTTTCTTTCTCTCTCTCTTTCTCTTTCCCTCTTTCTCCCTTTCTTTCTTTTTCTTTCTTTCTTTCTCTCTTTCTCCCTTTCGCCCTGTCTCCCTTTTTCTCTTTCTCTCTCTCTCTCTCATCTTTCTTTCTGTCTTTCTGTCTTTCTCTCTTTCTCTTATCTTTCTTTCTGTCTTTCTTTCTCTCTTTCTCTCTTTCTCTTTGCTTTTTCGCTCTTTCACTTTCTTTCACTTTCTTTCGCTCTTTTCCTCTCTCATTTTTTTCTTTCTTCCTTTCTTCCTTCCTTTCTTCTTTTCTTCCTTCCTTTTGTCTTTTATTTCTTCTTTTCTTCCTTTCTTTCTTTTCTTTCTTCCTTCCTTTCTTTCATGCTGGCATGAATCTAAGAAATAATCTGATTGTCTTCTAAACTTCCTGCAATATGTAAGGGCATTCACAACAATATCCTTCTTCAGAAAGTTTTCAGGATATTACAGTACTTATACATGGGTATGATTCTTTGATTCTAAGACTGTAGTATGGGCACCTAAAAGAGCTCCCCAACCTTTAAAATAATGTCAATAATTAAGCCATAAAGTAGGTATCAACCTCCTGCTAAGTACACTCTCTCCGTTTGAAAATCTTGCTAATTCAAGACCATTAAAATAGGTTCTCTTAAAGACTCCATTCTGTCAAACACCAAAACCAGAGGTATATATAGAAAGGAACTTAATTATCACTGTTCTATATCTCAAAGTGTGATTTTTTTCTGAGTAATAATTACCTAAGTTTGTCTTCAAAAGACATTTTAATTGTGCTAATACTAGTAAATATTGCTCATTTTGGTACTGATGTGCCATTTTAATAGTTCCCACGGTTTCTAAAAGTCAGTTCTTATTGTTTTACTGTAGAAAGGATCTTACTTTAATTATGTCATAATTGTTTGTAAAGCCATAGAATCTTAATTAATGCCGATGGCTTAAAGGCATATACTAAGCACAGACTTTGTGTTTGTTTTCCAGGCTCTCCCTTCTGGAAAAAAAAAAAAAAAAAAAAAAAAAAGCATGCGTTTCTATGAGTTGCCTATTTGTCCTGGTACTTTTTTTTGTTTTTTCTCTTTATATATATAATATAAGTATTTTGTAGTATTCTCCCTCTTCCTGCTTCCATGCTTCTGTCATTCTTTTGTTGTTGTTTTTGTTCTTTCTTCTTTTTAACCTCATTTTAGTATCTGATTATCAATAGTCTTCAAAACGCAGAAAAATGTGGGTTTTGAAACTACAAGTAGGTAAGAAAATAAAACCATAAAGTCTGAAATTATGTTTCCTACTTATGCTTTTTCTACTTCAGGAAAGTTTAGCCACTTGCATCAAGATTCCATTAAAAAAAAAAAAGTAAGTAAATAAATAAATAAATATATATATATATATTTTTTTTTTTTTCTGCAGGATATTACGAATTTAAAGACCTCAAGAAATTCTTGCAACAAATATTCTGGCCATGGTTTTGGCATATGATCAAAATATGAAAAGTTATTTAAAAAAAAAAAAAGTTCTCCAAGTTTCTGCTGGAAGATAAATAATCCTGCTTCCCCATGTGAATCAAAGGCAAAGAGACAGAATGGACAAAGCAGATTCCCACTTGGATTTGTTTGCAAATGATTTTAAACACAGTAGTAGCTCAAAGTCTTAAATCCAGAGCCTCATGTTCTAAACACTGCCTAAACACATTCTGCTGGAATGCATAATAGAGAGAATATTACTATTTTACAGGACATAAAGAAGTGATAGATAAAAAGGACTAAACTACATTTTCAAAGCCACTCATACATGCAAGTGAAAATTACACTTTTTTTTTCCTTTAAAATGCCTCAGCAAGTTACATACCTGTGTGCTGTCTCATTAACTGGCACTCCAATCTACAGCCATACAAAAATAAGTAGCAGTTAGTGTAACATAAAATAAAATCCACATTACATTTGCAAGCTTTCCTTCTTATTTTATTTTTTTATTCTTTTTTCTTTTTTTCTTTTTCTTTTTCCTTTTTCTTTTTTTCTTTTTCTTTTTCTTTTCTTTCTTTTTCTTTTTCTTTTTCTTTTTCTTTTTCTTTTTCTTTTCTTTTTCTTTTTCTTTTTCTTTTTCTTTTTCTTTTTTCTTTTTCTTTTTCTTTTTCTTTTTCTTTTTCTTTTTCTTTTTTCTTTTTCTTTTTCTTTTTCTTTTTTTTCTTTTTTCTTTTTCTTTTCTTTTTCTTTTTCTTTTTCTTTTTCTTTTTTTTTTCTTTTTCTTTTTCTTTTTCTTTTTCTTTTTCTTTTTCTTTTTCTTTTTCTTTTTCTTTTTCTTTTTCTTTTTCTTTTTCTTTTTCCTTTTTCTTTTTCTTTTTTCTTTTTTCTTTTTTTCTTTCTCTTTTTCTTTCTCTTTTCTTTCTCTTTTCTTTCTCTTTTTCTCTTTTTCTTTCTTTTTCTCTTTTCTTTCTCTTTTTCTCTTTCTCTTTCTCTTTCTCTTTTCTCTTTCTCTCTCTTTCTCTTTCTCTTTCTCTTTCTCTTTTCTCTTTCTCTTTCTCTTTCTCTTTCTCTTTCTCTTTCCTCTTTCTCTTTCTCTTTCTCTTTCTCTTTCTCTTTTCTCTTTCTCTTTCTCTTTCTCTTTCTCTTTCTCTCTCTCTCTTTCTCTTTCTCTTTCTCTTTCTCTTTCTCTTTCTCTTTCTCTTTCCCTTTCCCTTTCCTTTCCCTTTCCCTTTCCCTTTCCCCTTTCCCTTTCCCTTTCCCTTTCCCCTTTCCCTTTCCCTTTCCCTTTCCCCCTTTCCCTTTCCCTTTCTCTTTCTCTTTCTCTTTCTCTTTCTCTTTCTCTTTCTCTTTTTCTTTTCATATTCTAAGGTATATTTCTAAGCTTTTACTTGAAAATAAAGTCCTGGCACTTTTTCTTTCCTCATGGGAATGTACTTCAGCAAAAAGTTCACATCATATAAAATTGTGTTTGTTCTTTTTCAATGTAGTAAGAAACAAGGGATCTAATTAAATGAAAAAAAAAAAAAAAGTTTTTTATCTCAGAGCTGATTTATTAAGTATGATGTAAAAGTATTTCCTTTTAAAGTTTCCAAAACAGGAAATATTAGTATCTCAATATATCAGTAATAAGTAATACCAGTATATTGCTTAAAAGCAGCTTGTGTCAAAATTAGTCAGAAGCTTATATTTAGAGCTAAAGCACCTTGATACACACTGTCCCTTACTTTGAAGAGCCTAGAAGTCATTTATCTTATTGAAAGACTAAGAAAATTTATCTTCCATGAGAAACAGGAAGACAGAGATTGGAACATAACTAAAATGTTTTGAAAATCCCTGAAAATCGGAAGGTCTTAAATATTTTATAAACATCCACTTTCAAGAAATATTTTGACTGAAATATTTCTTATTTCATACACAAGTGCATTTCATTGTAACTATGTCAAAATGTGATTTGTGGTGGTGGTTTTACTTTGTTGGACAGCTGAACTCCACCACAACCGCTTCTCACTCCCCCTCCTCAGAAGAAGGGGGGGGGGGGGGGGAGGGGGAGAAGAAAGTGTGCTGGAAAGAGGAGGAAAAAAAAAAAAGACTCACAGTTTGAGATAAGGATTATTTAATTAAAGTGGGAAAAAAAAAACAATGTTCAGCCTCATCCCAGGAAGCAGGGCCTCAATACGCATAGCAGTTGTTTGGGAGGACAGACATCTTCACAAGAGCCCCCTTCTCCTTCCCCTTTCCCACTTTTACTGCTGAGTGTAACATCATATGGTATGGAATATCCCTTTGGTTGGTTTAGATCTGCTGCCCTGGTGATGTCCCCTCTTCTTGCCCACCCCCAGCCTATTGGCTCTTGGAGGATTTGGAGGGAGTCTTGATGCTGTGGCAGCATTGCTCAGCAATAGACAAAACGCTGGTGTGATACCAATGCTGTTCTAGCTGCAAGTGCAGAGCACAGCACTGTATGGGCAGCTGCAGTGGTATTTATCACAGCCAGACCTAGTATACAATGAAACTGGAATAATTTAAATTAGAAGGATAAATGTAAGAAAACTAATATTAACAGAAGTCAAAAATAGATGAAAGTGGTCAGTAGCTTGCATTAGGCACTTGGTACTAATCAGGATCAAATCTTTATCATATGGTCTATCCAAACAGCAGAAGTAGTATCTGCGCTAAGGTCTTATATTACCCTCCTCGCCCATAGGTGCCTGTAAGTATCTAGGTTGAATTGGTAATTGAAAATAGCAATAATCTATGAAGGTACATGTTTCTGACACTTTTTTTTTTTTTTCCCTTCACAGTCACAACAAGAAAGACTTTTGCAGATGACATAAACCTGGTGGAGTGTTCCAGGCACCAGGACATGCTGGGAACCACCCAGCTGGAAAGCAGCTTTGCATAAAAGGACCTAGGAATCCTGGGGGACATGAATCCATGGTAGACTATGAATCAGAAATGTGCCCTTGCAGCTAAGAAGACTAGCAGTACCTTTGGCTTCATTAGGCAAAGTATTGCCAACAGGTAAAGAGATGTGATCCTTCCCCTCTACTCAGTATTAGTGAGGTCTCACCAGGAATACTGCTACTACTTGAAAAAATAAAAAGAATAAGAAAAAGTAGAAAAAGAATAAGAAAAAGTAGAAAAGGAATTAGAAAAAAAGAGGAAGAGGAAGAGGGAGAAGAGAAGGAGAGGGAGAGGGAGAGGGAGAGGGAGAGGGAGAGGGAGAGGGAGAGGGAGAGGGAGAGGGAGAGGGAGAGGGAGAGGGAGAGGGAGAGGGAGAGGGAGAGGGAGAAAGGGAAAGGGAAAGGGAAAGGGAAAGGGAAAGGGAAAGGGAAAGGGAAAGGGAAAGGGAAAGGGAAAGGGAAAGGGAAAGGGAAAGGGAAAGGGAAAGGGAAAGGGAAAATATGCCATACTAAATGATGTATGTACACCTGTGGGTGGAACTGTGATATGATTAAAATAGGTAAGAAAAGCTATCTAGGATTAAATACAGAAAAGTGTAACTGTGTACTGGATAGCATGTAAATCACTTGTGTAGGCTGAAGGCATTTTCACGAAATTTTCAAGGTATTTTGGGACCAGTCATGGGACTGGCAGTAATTATTTCAATGTAAGTGTGAAAAAGTTTGACATGCACATAAAATGCCTTTTTTATGTATGGACTATCTCCACAAAAAGCCTGTTCCTTCCAATGAAGTTCTTGCATTACTTGGCAACTTTATGGACAACTATTTCACAGATGCTGTGAGCTTCCCTGCAGCCAACACCTTGAAACTTCTCTGTAGGGATCTGAGAACAATGTACTTGTCAAAGCAGTGTAAAAATATTTTCAGGAGTATTTCTTCAGTGTCACACAGTGGCAGAGGGCTGGACATATTTTTCTTTTCTAGCTTATATTAGTTGTAACTTTCATTGGTAAAAAAAAAAAAAAAGACTATTTTTGAGAAATAGGCTATGGGTCATATTGTTAACTGGCATAAATTGCTGCAGCTTTACTCATCTGTCTTATCACTTGCGATTCTATCTGAGAGGGAGGGAATCTCATGTTTTTCTGGTTTCACCAAATATCCTTCTATTTCACCTTTCATTCTCCAGAGCACTGATTATCAGATGTTGAAGACAACATGTAATTTGGGAAACGGTGACTTTTTGCCTCAGGCAAATTCACAAATGTTTGCAGTTTTGCTGCAGGGCAGAGGTAGAATGTAATCATATGTGCCACAGGAAAAAAAAATATCACAGTCAAACTAGGGAGTTCTTTAGGCCAAGATTAAATTTGTCAATATCTGTGAAGAAATTAGTCCTTATGTACAGGCTGCTGCAAAGTGAGAATTACTATATTTTTAATATAAGGGTACAGGTTGAGATTGCTCTGCATATACATCTCTATCTGAGCTACTCCTTCATACCCAGTGGGGAAAAATGGGAGCTTTTGTGACAATACTCATCCCAGGCCCACATCTAAGATAGAGGTGTGCCCATAATGAAGCATGCCATTAAAGGGTTTGATTTCCTCCCTTGAATGTAAGAATCATAGTAACTATCTCACATAGACACATCTATATTCCATTCGTCAGAAAAAAGAAATCCCACCCTGTTTTGCATGTGGTGATATGAACTGTGTAGATGTGAAGCTGTTGTGTGAAGTCAGCCTCCAATACATCTAACTTGTATCCAGTGTACTTGAAGCCAGATGAGGTTTGGCATCAATTAATACAGTAAGGAATTTAAAAGTCTTTAATGGGATCTCTTCCCTGGTGTAGAGTGAGCTGAAGAGGCCACAGTTACTTGACTAGCATCCTGTCCAACTCACCTTTCATCATCCCTGTGCCTCTAACAAGAAGCAATAGCAGAACAGCAGTCTTCCTGCCTGCACCACGTAGTGTGAGATGCACCTTCTCCATCACTGGAGCAAGTACTACACCATCACATCATCATAGCCTTGCTCATCCCTTAGCAGAAACAGGCTTACTTCACACTTTTGAACCCTGTGTTTATACGTGATTACCTAATCATACTGTGCATTTTAAAATACATTTTATCCACTCTCGGGATCCTATCCAAGGATTTTGGCTATAACAGGCTGAAGTTATGTGGCTAGTGACAGGAAAGAAAAAAAATATATAAAATCAATGTCTGAATTACCATGGAGTTTCTGCTCATTCATGATGGGTGACTAAGTGCAACACAGTGTACTGTTTTTACACTGTCAGTAACCAGTAGTCTTTATTTATTTATTTACTCTAATGAGAATAGCTCACTACAACAGCAGCTTCTCATCACTTCCATCTCGTTGCTCTTGTTTACACACAGGGCTGTAAAACTTTACCTTTGCAGATTGCTTTAAAAACATAAACAAAAATAAAATCTAATTTATGTTTTTGTTCCAACTGGTTTTCTTGACAGACAGCTGCCCGCAGCTCAGTGGTTGCTCTGTTCACTGTACTTTAATTTTGAGCTTTCAAGTTTTTCTGCAGCCCATTCAGAAGTAAATTCTCAGGGAAAATTGAGCTCTGTCATGGATGGATTAGTACTATAATAGTTGGTCACATATCTTGCATGAAACCTTTCAAAAGCAAGGCAAATGAGAAGGAAATGAAATTCATTTCATACTTCTTCAAGCACGCTAAAAGACTTTCTCTCCAAGTAATCTGTGAAGTACCACTAGTTTATTGGAGGTTCACATAACTACCATTACATTATACCTTGTCACAATCTCATATATTGGGTGACTGCTTTTTCTGAACTGATGGTACCTGCAAAGTGCACTCCACAGGCACTGAGAAAAAAATACTGTTTCTTAGATCAAAATGTATAGGTCCATAAAACAGAATAAATAAAAGTACTTGAAACAAATTGGGACATTATAGGTCATAGGTCAATGAAATCTGAAATGGAGATATATTGAGGAGATGTTGCGTTTGCTATGTGATGAACAAATAAACTGAAAGGGAAAAGGAGGGAGAAAGGAAGGAAAAGAGCAGGCAGAGAAATCATAATAAAGTTTTCTTTTTTTTTTTTCCAGACAGCTAACAGAGAAGCTACAGCCATTTCCCCTTGCAGAGGGAGAAGAGGCTATATTGCTTTTAGCAATCCGTTTGGTTTCTTTGTCATTTGCAATGAAAGCAGCACTTCATCCCTTTAGCACATCTGTGTGTGTCTCCAAGAGGATATAATGTGTATTTTATTTCTTCTTAGTGTAAGATAAACAAATATCTGCAGGATTTTGGATAGTTATTTGATTCAGCCTTTCTTATAAAAAACTATCTGCAGGTGAGGGAAAAAAAAAAAAACTGCAGAGATCTTGTTCGTGCATTGATGGTGTCTCAAAAAATTGGAAGTGGAAATACAGCCACTGTTTCAATGTTGATGCAGGTAGACAAAGAATAGGTGCAAATCGTGATTCAGACCCTGGTTCAGAGAAGCAATCAAACATATGTTTAAAGCTTCTGGAGTACAAAAAACTATTTGCAGGCCCTGATAAATCAAGAGTCGGTAGTGCTCCCTGATTCTGCATAATTTCTGCCTTCACATTTTCTGGTGCAATTTGAGTAGAAGAGGTGATTATTTTAACATATCTTTATTATTGTAGCAATTATGATTTAGTTGTTAAGAAATTTATTTCTTTCTGATAGTCAAATCATTGCAAAGCTAACTCAAATTCAGTGCTTTGGTATTGGTAGAAAAGTACTGAAAATATGGTTTATTTATGCATTTTATTTTTAAATCTTTTTTATTTCAAAAATTGACTATGCTCACACACACACATAAAGGGACATTTCAATTGAGCACATTAAAAGAAAAAAAAATTAAAGAGATTGTCATTAATTTAACCTTAATTTACTTACAACGATAAGGATGATTTTCACAATTTGTCTACTATTAAGACAATTCAGCTTTCTAGAAATAACAAAGTGTTTCAGCATTAGATAAATCATAAAGTTTATTGTTATTATTGGTCAGTATGAAATTTCAGGCTGGGTTATAGAGGTTTAAACCACCTTAATGTAAAATGGCTCAGCTGACCTTAATAAACCTGATGTTTATTCAACGCCAGCAAACTTTTCTTTTTCAATATAATTTTAAGCTAAAACATTCTGCTATGTGTTTTAGCTTATTCTATATTTATTAGTACAAGAGACTTCTCTCAGCACATATAGGACAAGGGGCACTTTTACAAACCAAATAAGTAAACAAGTTAAAAGGCACTCCAGAGTCTTCTTATGTCCTGCAAATGAATTCTTCAATAAGTAGTATTATTTTCATACCCATTTAGAGGAGTTAACGAATGAGGAGAAGTAGCAGCAAAGTATCTGTAAATATTCTAGTGGAACACAAACCAAATATTGTTATAGACACACAAGCCATATATTGTTTAAGTGTCTAGAGAGGGAGACTAAGTTAATCATTTCCCTGACTTAGGTATCTTGTTAGTTGTTTAAAGAATGAATATGACCATGTTGCCTTCTACGTAGCAGTTGTCACAATATTTAAGAACAGCTGTTAGGTACTAGAATATCATTGTGCTGTCTGAACGGAGATCAAAAGACAAGCTCTGACTTAAAGCACATACTTTGTAAATAAAAGGTAGGAAAAAGATAAAGCTATTTTCAGGCAAAGACAGTACCATAAAAAAGCAGGACAAACCACATGTGACCCTAGGAGGCAAGGCTTTCTGCACATCAGAAACACATCTCTTTAGCAGTCTGCACTGATTTCTGCAAACAGAAATGGTCATTATACTTTAACCAAAGGCAAGTGCTTGGGAATGAAGAGATGAATAAGAGTAAGCAGCAGGATGCTTTTTAAGGATGTGTGACACCACAGAAGGTGAATTCAGTGGAGAATTTCTGCAGCTATACATGCTTATTTCTCTTGAAGAAGACATATAAGTTGAATAAAGAAATTCAGTGAAATGAGTGGGATTCTTTTCATACTTATCCATTTAAAATTACAAAAAAAAAAAAAAGTACAACAGGAAAAGTGACTGCATGTTCATCAAGTGGTCCAATAATCATAGAATCATAGAATAACCTGAGTTGCAAAGGATCCACAAGGATCGTGGAGTCCAAATCCTGGTGTGGGAGTGTGGCCATGGGGGTTGACAAGCCCCATGGTTGGTGATAACATCAGACTCTTAAAGATGAGGCCATCAGGAATATAAAGATTTGAGAAGGAACAAAAAAGGGTGATTCAGGAGACACCTTGCTGTCTTGGACTGCTTGTTACATGGAAGTTGCTGGGTGTTTGCGGTTGCCAGGCAAAGTTGTTGACCAATGAATAGTTAGTGGAAAAGTACTGCTGGGGGGCGAATGGTATAAGAAGGGAGCCTGGCCTCAGTAAGCAGATGAAGTTATGCCCTCAGTATAAGAGTTGAAGTTATGCCCTCAGCATAAGAATGGAAGTTATGCCCTCAATAAGAGGGAGTTGAAGTTACGTCATCAATAAAGTAGTAGCAGTTACTGATCCTAAAAGAACCCTGGTGTCCGAGTGGTCCTTATGCCACATCCTGGCTCCACGTAGGGCCTCCCAGCTCCGCGCCGTTCCCTTGGGTCCTGTTGCTGTCCCCAGAGAGCAGAGCTCAGGGCCTGCCGCCCCACTCCCCTCATGAGGGAGCTGCAGGCCTCCATGAACTTCCCCTCATTCTCTCCAGCCTGAGCTGAACAAACCACGTAATCTTAACTGTTCCTCATGTCACATAAAATAAATCTCTGTCCAAGAGCAATGTGCAAAATGACACAGCCATCTGAATTAGTGGAGGCAAGCAACATATTGTTATGAGAGTCCTCAGAATCTTCCTCTATTTGTAGCCCAGCCATTGATTAATATGAGTTAATGCTGCAGGTTAAAACTTTCCAACAGCCCCCAGGCAGCCTGACATAGTGGAAGGAAGGAAAATAGATCTAGCAAAAGCCTGGGAGGTTAATCTGCCAGTTCTTTAGTAATGCAAATAATTGTCCTGTACAGTAGGCCCATGGAAGGGCAAGCATGCAGTCCAAAGCAGAATAGTGTCTGATCACAGATAGGAAAAACAAACGTCTTCTGTGTTAAATTTGTGTATTGTCAGTTAGGAGAAGAAAAGAAGGTAAAGAGCTGCAGTTTGAACTGATGTTGCTTTGCAGGGAGGACCGTGGTTTCTGGGCTTGAGGAAGGATTTATTTATTTATTTATTAATAATACTATCATAAAGGCATGCTGACTTTTTACATATTGGATTACTCATAATTAATTAACGTGAACAGCTTTTGAAGAAATATATCCTCAAAAAGTACCAAATCTAAAAAAAAAAAAAAATTACTGCTTTTTTTTTTTTCTTTTTTTTTCTTTATTTTAATTTTAAAGACCTAGAATATATTTCAGCAGGACTCAAATGTGGTTTAAATGTGAGAATCATCTTTTGTAAGTTCAGCTATACAGTCTGACCGGACTTGGTGAATGAGGGAGAGGTAGACAGAGGGAGGAATTTGTCTCATCCTATGACAAGTGTATGAGAAGGGATGAATTGCGTTCTGGAGTCCTGGTGTCCCTCGGTGGACTAAAGTAGAAACCTATTTTGGTAGGTTAGACTACATAGCTCAATTTTAGATGTTTGAAGTTAGGCAAGATATATATCTCCAAATGCACTCTGACAAACTTTTCCAAAAGACATCTATTAACTGAAAAATCATGTAACTTCTGCTAACAATGTGATTGCTCAGAGAACTAAAACACTGGCTACAAGATTTGACGCTGGAGATACAAGCCAGAAGCACCCAATAAGGCTTTTGAATGGCCAAAAGCTTAGGTGGTGTAACTATTCAGAGACCTAAATGAGTAAGTGAGCAATTTACATCTCTTGAGGCCCTAAAATCATCCATATATCCAATATTGGTGACAGTGTAGTTTGACAAAAGAAAGGTTGGTGTGGAAAAAAAAACAAAAAACAAACAAAAAGCCTTTTGGTAGCATTACAGCAGGAGCCGATGCATACTCTATCATTAAAACAAATTAGGCTCATACCTCGGTAAATCTGCAACCTCCTGTAACACAGGGGTATAAGAAGGTCAGAGAGATATGCTGGCCTAGGACCTGTAGCAAATTATAAAGCTAGCAATGTTAAAATCAATATAATATCTGACTGTCAGCCAATGCAATTTGTTCAAAACAGGTTAAATGCACTCCTGCTATTTCCTCCTTTATAAGGAACTTGGCAGCCTCATTCTGTTATCAAGAGCAAAGTTCTCTCTGCGATCCGACTGGGACAGAAATGAACGCAACTTTGAAATATTCCATAAATGCAGAGTGATATAGGGTCTGTGACAGGCATGAAATCAGACTGAAACTTTTTATCTGCTGTATATCAGGTTAGCAGTGAGATGAGATGACCTTTGCAAGATATTTTTCCCCAAAAAGGAAAACAAAATATAAAACAGTATTTTGCACACATACATCTTCATCTTTCATCTTAAAGAACTGTATGAACATCACAACAATTAATTATTAGTGGATTATCATTGTTAAGGTGGCATAGAAAAAATACTGTGCAAGAATTAGGGCTCTATTTTACTTTATTAAGCTCAAAACAACTCATGAAAAAAGACTCCTTCAACTCAGTGCAAATCCAATGCCAAAGTGGAATGGAAATTTCTGGGCCAAATGATTGTGCAGTAGTTACACAGCTGTGGATCTGAAGCAGCTCACTGAAGTAAATGGTACTAGATTAAGGTAAAATTCGTTATAGGATGAGAGCTAGACAAACAATCTGCAGGTGTCCAAAATCTATATTTGAACAATGTCAAAGTGCCTGTGTTTTGTTTAACCATACTTCTTCCTCAAAGAATAATGCAAGGCATATGTCTTTTCTTTTTTCTTTTTTTTTTTTCATTTGTGTTGTGGTTTAACCCGGCTGGCAGCTAAACACCACACAGCCGTTCGCTCACCCTCCCCCCTCCCTCTCTGGGATGGGGGAGAGAAACGGGAAAGTGAAGCCTGTGAGTTGAGATAAAGACAGTTTATTAAGACAGGAAAATAATAATAACAATAATAATGTGTAAGAAAACAAGTGATGCACAATGCAATTGCTCACCACCCGCTGACCGATGCCCAGCCTATTCCCGAGCAGCCGGCCCCCCCACCCCGGCCAGCCACCCCTATATATTGTTTAGCATGACGTCAGATGGTATGGAATACCCCTTTGGCCAGTTTGGGTCAGCTGTCCTGGGTCTGTCCCCTCCCAGCTCCTGCTGCACCCCCAGCCTGCTCGCTGGCAGGACAGAGCAAGAAGCCGAAAAGTCCTTGGCCTGGTGTAAACACTGCTCTGCAACAA
Source organism: Anser cygnoides (assembly GCF_040182565.1). NCBI lineage: Eukaryota > Metazoa > Chordata > Aves > Anseriformes > Anatidae > Anser > Anser cygnoides. The sequence goes on along the minus strand of NC_089912.1, from coordinate 55,560,966 downwards.
TTAAAACATCAGCATGTTATCAGCGCTCTTCTCATCCTAATCCAAAACATAGCACCCTACCAGCTACTATGAGCTACTTAACTCTGTCCTAACTGGAACCAGGACAATTTGTTTTATTTTATATGGGTTGTTAAATACAAGAATAATTAAACTAATAATAATTGTTACTATTATTAGTATTACTACCATCTCTTAGTCTTCTTGTTTATAGCTGAATATTTATGATTTTTATTTTTTTAACAAAATTTCAATTCATTCAGGCTGAGGGTGGAAATAAAACTGGTAGTTACCCACAGAAAATGAATTATGCACCAAATTGTAAATATTCCATTTCCTTTTCTGATCTGAAAGTCCCCAAAGAAATATGAACACTTTATTTAAAATTCATCTGCAGTGACATTTCCTGGCTGCACAGAGCACTCCCAGAAATGCACAAGTATTTGTGAAAAAAAAGATAGCTTTTTATGGGAATGGTACTGTTTTTTGTTTGTTTGTTTTGTTTTGTTTTGTTTTGTTTTGTTTTTCCGGCCAGTCTCCTTGTTCCTTCCCAAATCAAATGAAATACTTTTCAGTGATGTATTGTAAAAGAATAGACGTAAATAAGTGCATATTTCAAAAATAGGCTTTTACTTATTTATACAGATGAATTTATTTAGACCACAGAATAAAGATTCATTCAAATAAAATGCTTATTACAAGATGCATAAAGGCTGAAGGACAGGTTTGATACACTATCTGCTGACAAGTAAACAAAAAGGCACATGGGTATAACATTCCAGCAACAGAATAGATAATTTCTTCCATAGCCTTGACTGTTTGTTAAGGAAATAATATTCTTTACATCTGTTTGAGCTTTCTGCCTGAAGCACACTATCAGCTCTCTTTAATTAGAGTTGGGATCTTTTGGTTATGACGCACTTTTAAAGAAAATGCAGTGAAAACAAAACCATCACTTTTGTCATTCTCTCACAGAATTTTCAGGTATTTATCGAAATTCTTTTTTTGTCATGTAGTAGTTTTGTCATGTAGTTTTTACTTCTATGGGGGATGGGACAGGGGGAGAGAGAAGTCTGTTTTTCTTGGTACACGCTCAAAACTTGCTATTTGCTTACATATTTTGTTTCTTGGTTAGGAGACCAAACTAAAACTCATATATTCTTTTTTATTAACTGATTATTTTTTGAGAAAACATAAAGTTGAGCTCTGAGTTCTCTGTATTTGCTTAGCTCTGTTCGAACATTTTCTGCAACAATGTCTTCTTGTTTTGGTTTAGTTTGTTCTTTTTTTCCTAAGTTGCAATGAAATTTTGTCAAGTTTACTAAGAATCACTCCAAAAGGTCCATAGAAGGAGAGTGCTGAGTGACCTTCAGATCCAGATGACTCATCAAATGCACCTTGGTTGTATTCAGACATATTTGTGCACTAGCACTGCTCGCCACTTAGATAAACACAGCATCATCCAGATAAGTGTGACTTAGTCATCGCTTGCTCCCTTTCCAGTTCAGCGAGCAGAAATAGGCCAATCCACAAGGCAAGCATTGGATTTTGTGATAAGTGACAAGAATCACCCTTTAGAGCTAACTGTTTTACTGTTTAACTGTTTTAGCTTAGCTAAATTTTGGGGCTCTGATCACCGGGTGTTTGAAGTTCAAAGCAATTAATTTCACTGTTAATTTGTGAAAAACAGTTTCTTCTTAATCAACTCAACAAAATCCTTGACCATAAGGCTGTATGGCTCTGGAAGCTGCAAATTGTATTAATTCCCTCTTCCTTTCCATTTCTTTCTCTCTAACATTTTACTTGTAATATACTTCATTTTGGTCTGTTGGACCATGACTTCTAAAAAGAAAAAAAACGAGAATCAATCAAACAAACAAACAAACAAAATGTAATCTTGGTTTTCTTCTCTGGCACCCTTAAAGTACCATTTCTTAGATTAAAGAGAAAACACTTTGGTGCTGAATTACTTATGTGAAATCCCAGCTTATCTTTGTGATGAAACACACTTAGATCATTTTCCTTTTCTCTTATAGGCTTATATTACAGTTTTCAGTACAAGCTGTATGTACTCAGTAACTCTTTCTTGACACACAGGACTTCTTTTCTGCCTGGAGATTGATGCTTAATAGAGATACCACGCTCTCTTAGACTCTGACTGCTTTTTAAAATAAATTAATAATTTTTAAAACTGTGTATATGTTCCATTAAAGTTAATTAGAAATACCTTGTCAAAATAAATTCAGGCAGGATGTGCTGTTTCAATTTAGCACTTGTCCCTTTTTCCACTACAAAATAATATGTACTTTGATCATTGCTCTCTTTCAAAAACTGTAGCATTGGTGAAATGTAGGAATTTGACTTTGTATTGTGCAGTTAACTTCAAAGTTTATCTTTTTTTTTTCTTTTGTTGCTGTTATATCTTTAATATCTTTAATGTTATTCCACACTTCCTTAGACTTTGTAGTGCATCATACCACAATATGTCCAAATTTAACATGCAAGGATTTTATTTTATTTTATTTTATTTTATTTTATTTTATTTTATTTTATTTTATTTTATTTTATTTTATTTTATTTTATTTTATTTTATTTTATTTATTTTATTTTTTAATCGTTAAAAGCAATTACTGCTTACTATTGATTAAAACATCCAGTTAGAACTACCTGGGAATTCTCTGATGAAATAGGATTTTGATGTAAAATCTTAATTCATCAAAGTTGAAATGTTTCATAGAAGTATCAGTTGCCACTAACCAACACTAAAACACATTTAGGTTTCTGTTGGATTAGATACTGCTTTTCTTAATATATGTGTGTGTGTGCGTGCGTATCTGTGTGTGTTTTCTAAAAGATTTTTACCAACTTAATTTATTTTGGTTTGGCAACCCAAAGCCAATGATTCTAAGGAGTCAGCAGGGATTTCAGGTTTCAAAGATCCATATCTTCAGGTAAATTATCTTACCAGGTAAATTATCTTGTTGAACCAGCATGCAAGATACCCTGGCTTTCAAAGGCCACGTATCCAATACATCTTATACAGCATGGCCAAAGTTGTCTAGTTTCAAAGTGGTTCAAGTTTCAAAGTTCATTTATCTTATTGAATTAGGAACTGATTCAAAGCTCTTCAAACTAAAACATAGCTTTGGGTGCTAAAAACTCTGGAGGGACTTTGATAACTTCGAGTTACTTGTTTTGAACAGGCTTTAAAAAGTATCCAAATTTTATACAGTGAATCCTAGAACCTTCAGACATTTATATATACATTGATAAATTTAGACATCAACTCTCATCTAGGTGGCACACTTATAGGTAGATAACATCTATCCTGGAAACAAAAAAGAGCACTGAGAAGGACTGGATGATATTTGCAATACAAAGAGACAGTTCCATCACAGAGCTATAGGTTTATTTCTATTTAATTTGTAAAATTCTCCTATGAAGTGATGGAAAATGACCTTTATTTTATTATATAAACATATATTTATATTCATATCTATATCATCCAAAGAAAGATTGAGAATGAAGTTCTGAAGTTCAACAAGGCCAAGTGCCGGGTCCTGCACCTGGGGCATAACAACAACAAGAAGCGCTACAGGCTGGGAGATGAGTGGTTGGAAAGCTTTCTGGCAGAGAAGGACCTGGGAGTACTGGTTCATAGGCAGCTGAATATGAGCCAGCAGTGTGCTCAGGTGGCCAAGAAGGTCAACAGCATCCTGGCTTGTATAAGAAGCAGTGTGGCCAGCAGGTCTAGGGAAGTGATTGTGCCCCTGTACTCAGCTCTGGTGAGGCCACACCTCGAGTACTGTGTTCAGTTTTGGGCCCCTCACTACAAGAAGGACATGGAGGTGCTCGAGAGAGTCCAGAGAAGGGCAACAAAGCTGGTGAGGGGTCTGGAGAACAAGTCTTACGAGGAGCGGCTGAGGGAGCTGGGGTTGTTTAGCCTGGAGAAGAGGAGGCTCAGGGGAGACCTCATCGCTCTCTATAGGTACCTTAAAGGAGGCTGTAGAGAGGTGGGGGTTGGTCTGTTCTCCCACGTGCCTGGGGACAGGACAAGGGGGAATGGGCTAAAGTTGCACCAGGGGAGGTTTAGGTTGGATGTTAGGAAGAACTTCTTTACTGAAAGGGTTGTTAGGCATTGGAATGGACTGCCCAGGGAGGTGGTTGAGTCGCCATCCCTGGAGGTCTTTAAAAGACGTTTAGATGTAGCCCTTAGTGATATGGTTTAGTGTAGGACTTGTTAATGTTAGGGCTGAGGTTGGACTAGATGATCTTGGAGGTCTCTTCCAACCTAGACGATTCTGTGATTCTGTGATTCTGTAATGCTGCTGATAATTACAAGCGGCAAACAGTATTGCTAATTTTATAAATACGTTACACATATGTTTCCCATCATTCTTCTTCAGATGCAGACACATTTGTTAATTATCACTCAATCAACTTTTAGTATATGCTTTCTGAGATCATACATTCTTGGATGTTCTGCATTTCAGTTCAAGAAGACTTTAACTGGTTGCTTGTGATTAAAAAATCAGTAAATAGTCTAGTTTATTAGTTGTTAATAATGAAAATTACCTGCTCATTTTCCCCAATAACCCAGTAATTTCCAAGTTGTTGTAAAGAGGAACTTTGTTATTAATACGGCACTCCTACATGGCGTCACCCCTTCTTGTTGCAGAAGGAATTAAACTGAACTTCACAAAGTCCTATGTAAAAAGAGCAGTTATTTGGGGCACATCCCATTTTCAGAAACTAATATGTTGCAGCATATAACTCCCTATTCCCATTTATAATCCATCAGGAATCCAGGATCTAGCACCTGTTTTTGATATTTGAAAGAGCAGTTCCCCAATGTCTTTTAAATCAAGACACGCTTTTCCTTCTTCTTCAGAAGACAAGTTATTCAGTGAGTGAGAATATCTGGAGACCACCTGAAGAAGAAATGATTTATCATCTGGTATATTTTATCTTTTGAATGCTCCTGCTGGTATACATCTTTGCATAAAGATATTGTCAGAAAATGGTGCCAGAGATTGAGGGATGCCACTACCACTGGGTGGTGGTATGGAAATGTGTGAAGTGAGAAAGTTTGTTTCAAATCATTACTTTTTTTTTTTTTTTCTTTTCCTGGGGGGGGGGGGGGGGCGGAATCAATTCCTTCAGTAGTAAGAACCTAATCCCCAAAAGATCCACATTCATCACAACATATGAAGGGACTTTTTAGCATTTTCATTAATTACCACATCTTTAGGCTAGAATCTTTAGGTTTCTTCTTCCATTGTGTTCACTTGCCAGAGGTAGAAAAAAATCACCTGTGTCTTTTGCGATTAAAGCCTCACTTCAGAACTAAGGCTTCAGAAACTCTTTAGTTTTTCAGGTTTTTTGTATTCTACTGCCTGTCTCCATGGAGTTCCTTGAAAAGTAGTAGCAATCAAGAAATATAAGGGAGCGGGGGCGGGGGGGGGGGGGGGGGGGGGAAGATGAAGGAGAGGCAGAGTGAAAGAAGAAAAATGAGAGAAAATGAAATAATAAATTACTAAATAAGAATTTACTAAATAAGACTTTAGTCTAACACACCTATTATCTCAGAATACATAATAGAGTGTATAATGTTCCTAACTTAGAAGTTAAAGCATACTTTAAAAAAAAAGACATCTCACAGCAAAATATATTTCCTGTGAGTCCCCACCAAATTTTCTTGTCTAACTCAATTTCTTAACGTCTTCAGTCGGGTCAGCTTTTAAACAATCAGGTACATTATGTTTTGCAAATGGTCCCTTATTTAGACAGCCTTTGCTCTTTCTTCTGCACTTTCATGAGTATAAATACTTCTTATCCACGTCCTTTTGCTATGAAATAGAAACTAACAGGCCCCATGAATTTAGACCTAAATTTAGTGAATAGTCTCTGATGTAACATATCAGTTAAGCCCTGATGAGCCTATTGAAATCAGCAGGAAGATTCACATTCAGTGAGTCTCTTCAGTGAGAATTGGATCAAGACCTTAGCAATGTTTAAAGCATTCACTGAGTTCAAGTTCCAGATGCAATATTGTATCCACAATATTGATGGCAGTAAACCAGACAGGCAGAGCTGAGTTAGGGCCAAAATGAGCTATTGGTGCATTCATCTGTTAAGATCATAAAAGTAATAAAAGAATGGAACAAAGTAAGTAGCACAGAGAAAAAATCAGTCATTGCATGCAGTTTTCTATGAGCCATCTGACTGCAAACATTGTTTTTTGTTGTTGTTATTTTGTTGTTGGGTTGTTTTTTTTTGTAGTATCCTTAAAAATAAACAAAGCAGATACACATATTAACAAATAAATAAATAAAAAATCAAAAACCACCAAAGCATTTTATCAGTTACAGAAAAATGTATTTTGAAAAAGGTTGTAATAACCATTTACTTAAAAAATTAAGTCAACATCTCTACCACACTTAGACTAAACTTTTTCACACCTAATGTTATTTTCAAAAAGCAATGTGTTTAGCTAAAGGGGATTGTTTCCTGTAGCCTATAGTAAGGGCTAGACATTGCCAGATATCCCCGACATATTCTTGGAGGTTTTTTCTGTGCTGTCTGACCAGGGTGGGATAGATGTTAACCTTCCAGATAACCAAAGTTATTTACATTAGTGGAAAAGCATCTGGTCAATAATTTGCTTTGCTAGGTATTTTTTTTTGTCCAGCTTACTCAAAAAGTTTATTTCAGTATTTATCTCACATTTAAATAGCTAAAGAACATATATTACAACAGGGGATAGACAGCAACTAAAATGAGATCTGTTATTAGCTGAATTTTCAAATCAACTAAAATTAGTCAGAAATGTTTTTATGAGTCTTGGAAGAAAATTTTCTTACTTGTAGGAAAAAAAAATGTGCATGAGGGACATAAGAAAGTCAATGTAAGATAAACAGAAAGAAAGTAAAAGAAACAACAACAACAAAAACACATTTTTTCTTCCCAGTGGTTTTGAAAAACAAGGTAGGAAACTTTGAATTAAAATTATAATATATATATATACATTTAAAGATAGAGAGCATATGTCTGTGTTAGTGAAATGCAAGTGATTTGTTAATACAATTTAGTTGGAGTTCAGAAACAATATTTGAAGAAAGAAATTTTCACTGGAATTGGAAAGAAATTTCTGACAATGGTTTAGGAAAAGAAAAGAATAAAAGTTTGCTGAGTATGTCTATTAGACTGAAGATGGGTTTTAAGACACGGGGGTTCAAAAGGAATGTAGAAGAATTGCTGTTCCCCTTGCAATTATCCTGGAATATAGGCACTAAGAAACATTTTATGTGAGAATAATTTTGTGACTTACAAAAGAGATTTGAAGGGAGGTTCTTCAAGACCTTAAGAGCAGACTTTCAGTTATTTTCCCCCTTCTATCCCATCCCATCTTTTCTGAGGTTTTAGTCTGATGAATAGCTTTCACTTTTGATAGAATAGTATTTAAGCCAAAGTGACTCTAAAGTAAGGAACTGCTCATACTCATTGGCAATTTGAGAGGAAGAAGCCCAAGATGAAAGTTGGAACTTTCTCAGAATTTAGTTGAGTACATGCTGGCGACTGTAGTCTTCACCACACAGTACAGGCTGTTGTGTAAAGAGGACTGGAAAAAAAACACAAGAGCAAAAGAGCACCCAAAAGGAATAATTAAGCTGGTTTTGGTCATTGCAGTGGAAGGAAGCAGCATCAAAAATGCAGAGAATATGTACCCTACATAGATCCCAGTTTCAACTGGCAATGAGCTCCAGAACTGAATTCTTTCCTAATGAGGGGGTTGCAGTGTCATAGTCCAGCTTCCACACATAAAATATAGATTTTCAGCTTAGAAAGCACCCATTTCAGAAAATAAATAAATAAATAAAATAAATAGCATTAAACAAAGCTTTTCTACTTCTTAAATAATGATTCATAACAAATAAGTCATGCAGCAGACTCTTCCTATTGTTCTTAAATAATGGCTGGAGGTGCCTGATGCTTAAGTGTTCATTTGTCTTTGAAACTCTATTTTAACAAGGTGGCCTGACTACACCTTTAGTACCAGTGTCCATGCCTGGAAAAGAAATAAAATATAAACTGTAGGCCTTTCTCTTTAGTTGTTCTTGCTGTCTCACAGAGATTTTGTCATGCTTCATGCCTTATATAATAGCTGTTGCAGACTCTTTTCTTCAGTTATTTACCTTTTTTTGACTGGTATGTAGGGAGCACAGGTCCAAACCTGTTCAGTTAGCAGTTAAACTGTGTTCATGGAACTAGACAGCTTATTCCAAGTGATATTTAAATAACTTTTGGATCTAATCTTCAACATCAAAATCAGATAGTTAATTACAGAAAAAAAAAAAAAAAAAGTGCCTTAAAAAAACACTTGATGTGGTAATCAAAACTGGATTATATTATTATTTGCTATAAATAAATCGTAGAATCATAAAATCATAGAATATCCAAGGTGGAAGCAACCCACAAGGATCATTGAGTCCAACTCCTGAGTCCCCAAAGGAACACTCAAAAAATCAGACCATATGTCTGAGAGTGTTGTCCAAACACTTCTTGAACTCCAGCAGGCTCAGTGCCATGACCACTTCCCTGGGGAGCCTGTTCCAGTGCTCAACCACCCTGTCAGTGAAGAACCTTTTCCTGATATCCAGTCTAAACCTCCCCTGTCACAGCTTCAAGCCATTCCCTCAGGTCCTATCGCTGGTCACCAGAGAAAAGAACTCACCACCTGCCTCTCCGCTCCCCTTTATGAGGATGTTCTATAACTAAAAATCCCTGTTCTTGCATCCACTGAAGATCTGATGCACTAAAGTAATTTAATGGGGTCTACCAATAAATACCAGAAGCCTGTGATCCAGAAGAGGTCAGACTAATCTAACGGTTCTTCAGGTCTTAAAATCTTTAAATATGTGAAATCCAGGAGATGACATCTGATCTGTTTAGGTTAGGCTCATAATGTGGTACACAGACAAGAGATGTCATGGTTTAGGTAGTCTGACCGCCTTCACTGGGAATATTAATGAGATAAGAGTGATAGAGGAAAAAAAATGCATCATTAAATAGTAAGTGCAAGATTTAACAACATGGTTAGGCTCTCTAAGCATGTTTAGAATTCTCTTAACTTCAGATTGATTTCCTTAAATCAATTAAATCAATGGGAGGCTTGAAACTCAAACAGGAGTCAGAATTCTAAATCTATCTTTGGGACTGGGCCTGAATTGCCCCATTATGCACATCTGAATATATTCTATGTTGACATGGCTATAGCAAATTCCATTCTCTGGCTCATAAACATATTAAGTCCAATTGTGACTCTTTTTATGGCATTTTGATTTCTGACTGAACATTACCTCCTGTTCAACAAGCTCTGGTGTAATTTCCCATTTTGTTTCATTGAATTAAAGGAAGAAAGGAAACCGTCTTGTGAGTCTTTCATTTTATAGACAGCTGGTCATTTCATTAACACTTTTCATATTCTTGTTTGTCATGATGGCTGACTATAGTAAAAAGATTTTCTTCCCATTAACATATGATGGAGCAGCACTTTTTTCCCAGGGATATATTGATTGGGTGAGCAGTACATTTATTAAAACATAACCGGCATCAACTTGCTGGCTCGTGAGAATGGTGCACACTTTAACCAATTAAATAGTCATGAAGAATAAAAAAATCAATATTTCGTGGATCTTTCTACTCCAGACTTTGCAAGCAAAATGGCCTCTAGATTTACAAAATGAATAAACAAATAGATATAAATCATATTATTTTGATTTTTAATTATGTATTGGGTCAGAAGAGAGTCGTCACAATTATCTGGAGCAAGATTAACATTAGTCAGATAAATATACTTCCATGATTCATAAATTACTATAGTAAGAAAATGAAATTAATATGAATAAAAATCAATTTCATTTTGTTTTAAAAGATTTACAGTACATATTTTTCTTGTTCAGAAGTGACATTTAATATTTGTTGTATCCATTTTTGGAAGGCCAACTTCAGTATGTAACAGAAAAATGAGTGTTGAGAAGCAATTCGAAGTAATGAGCAACCATATGACTGAAGACAGACCAACTACATTACCATATTTAAAGGAAGCATCTCAAAAAGTCCTTCTATTCTCTGCTATTCCTTACATTCTTCAGTTCTTTCTATCTCACTGCAATTTTTACAGTACTTGACACATGAAGGAACCAGATCGCATGCATTACTAACTAAAAAAATAATCATTTCTATTTTTATAAAGATTTTTTTTTAGCCCACATTTCTGAAAAACGATATAGAAGGCCTGGAGTATATGAAGAAATTGTAGGAAAATATGAGTAATAATATTAATACATACACAAGATGCATGGATAGATTTTTAATGACAATTTCATCATTTTGGAAAATTCAACTTGTTTTCAAGAGCATGTAGTTAGCAATACTACACAACAAAATCACAAGTCTATTCTGAAATTTTAGACTTTTTTATTTTATTTATTTATTTATTTATTTATTTTAAGAGTTCATTCACAGTTAGTCAATATAACAGCTGGAGTACTGTTTAGTTGTGTGATAATCTCCATAAGTCTCTCTCTCTCTTTTATAAACCTCTTTCACATTGTTTCACTGGTTAAAAAGGATAATACAGCCCTCACATTAGGAGAAAGTTACAGTTTAGATAGTAAAGCAGCTTACACTCTAAAGCTCTGAGTGCAATTGCTCACAACTTTTTACAATTATTTGATGAAATAAAGAGTGACACAACTGTTCCTAAAAGCAGGGTGTTAAAATGCACCATTTCCTCTAAATGAGCCCTTGTTAAGCACTGACAAACTCCAAGGAGATGTAAGTGTACCTGCATGTGCAGCAGACAATTGGTGACCCCTGCGAAAGTAAATGAAAGATTTCTTTACTAAGTTAAAACAAACAAACAAACAAACTCCAAGTTAGGTGATGACAACTGTACACTTCAGACAGAAGGTATTTCAGAAAGGTAGATAGTAATAGGGGATGTAAATTAGCACTTACGTTATGCTGAATGAAGAGTGCAGGATATTCAGAAAGCTACTAATAGTAGTATACTATAGATCACTTTTTCTAATAACTCCAGAAAAGATGCTGTAGCAGTCACCAGTTGCAAAACTCTGGAGATTATCCAGCTGGTCATCACAGCTGCAGAAAGAAGCCAGTAAGTGGATGAAAGGATGTTTATTAACCAAGAGGATTTGCTGTCACTTAAAGATTCCAGTAGCTGGCTTCATTTTTTATTTATTTTTTTCCTTAACACACTCACACCACTCAAAGCACAGGCTGTACTAATTAAAATGAAATATTGGTGTGTTATTTCTATTGTTAGATAAATTGCTTTGAATTTTACCCTTGAGCATTTGTTAAAGTTGAACCTACACTGAGGCATGCATGCATATTTTATTAAGGGTTAAGAAAAAAAAAAAAAAGAAAGAAAAAGAGATTCCTGAAATTAAGACAATGATTTCAAACTGAACAAAATTCTAGATGGATGATTCAACCAGCTATATTCATACACGCACCTGTTTTGTGCACAGGGCAATTTTTATGCGGACCAGTTAGCTAACAAGCAGCACATCTACTCAGCCTGCAAACTGCAAGTACAAATGCATGGTTATGAACCCAGAGGGACACACATGAAGGACAGCAGGCTTTAAAAGCAACCTTTCATATGAAATGACTTTTGACAAATAGTTCAAGGGCTACTGTTCCCTTGTAGAAACGTTTGTTACTAAACATAAAGTTTAACACTCCAATTACTTTAACCTTTTTAATAAACATTTTGGAGAAACTATTTGCAATACAAGTTCCTGTAAGTAGCAAAAAAGAAATGTTTATCTTTTTCATTTTTGAGTCTGCAAAATGACTTCTATTCAAATTACTGGGGAGACTTTCAGGAGATTCAATGGGTATTGAATTAAACTCTAAAAGAGATCATTATTTTGGTACTATTGCTGCTCATTCTGTTATCAGTATTATTGAAAACATAAAACTTGAAGAATGGTGACCATAACAAAAATCATTTGAGAACCTGTCTCTGTGAGTCTTAAAATTAATCAGCTGCCTTTCCAAGGGGTAAACAGTCCTGAAGATCCTGTAACTAAGAAAGATACTGAGAATGAAATCAAAGCTGAAAATGAAGTCATTAAAATGAAGGAAAAAATGAGAGTCACAAAGAGTCTTCAGATAAAGAGAAAATTCGTACAGAATGAGGATCTTATCTGACTTAAACAGATGATAAATAGAAATCTGCTGCTTTCACCAAGCACAAATATATTTCATGGGTTTGCATTAGAGACAAATACATAGTGCGACTGAGGGGGCAGGAAGAATAGCTAAATAAAGAAGGATTTTCAGTTCTGTTTTTATGCTGAAAGTGTTGAAAAATGTTCCTGAGCGTAATCCTGTGAACAGCTATGTTAAAATACACTTCATTCTCTTTTGTAATTAAAAAATTACAATTGGTTTAACCCATTTAAGTCAACAGAACCCATTACTTTATATGAAAATTAGGAAACAGGCACAGAGATTGAAGTGTTTCATGCACGAAAGTCAACTTTATAAAAAGAATTAAAGATGTGCAGAGCTAACAATATCTGGAGAACAGACAGAAGACATAGCTTCATATCTCCCTTAAACAGCGAAAGGGGAAGAAAATAAGACTAACTTGATAATGATCAGGTCATAGGTGCAAATAATCCCTCTGTTTTGTTTGGTTTTGGCTTTGGTTGTTTGTTTTGGTTTATTTATTTTTTTCACGTTCCACTGAAAGATTTTAAAGCAACTTTGGTGATTCTTACAAGAACAGTGCTGAGCAAGTCACTAGATTAGTTTGTGTGGAAAGACTCTGTTTCTATGATTTTGGGAGTGTTCCTTTTAGATTGCAGAGGATCATCCAGTGCTGGAGGAAATATTCACCAGTTCCCCAGTTACTTTTGATGTAACTGAGTATTAGCCTGAATTTAATTTCATGATTTGTAAACAGGTAAAAACAAAGTTTCAAATCCTGAAAAGTGCCTGGGAATTTCACACTCCAGGAAAGGCAGATTCAGACAATGAAGACTGAGATCAGTTTGAGCTAGAAGGAAACACAGTTTTCTGAATTTCTATTTGTGTCCAAAAGAAGTAAATAAAAAATGGGACTATTACTTTGGAAAAATGCAATTCTGTTGTATTCAGTTGTACCATTGGGGAGAACTGGGAAGTTGAGGGCAGAAACTCCCTTTGTTCTACTTAGTTTTCTCCAGTAAAGAAAATGAATAGCTGGGGAGACAAGGGAATTTCCTTGTTATCTTATTATAATATATATAAGTGATTCATTGCACAGATTGTTACAGACCTCTCTGAGTCCTTTATTTTTCTCATAGATTTATAGAAATGCATTTACCTTAAGTCTAAGGCAGCAGGTGCATTTTTGAGAGTAGAAGCAAGTTTCTGTGCTGTAAGACCTACAAAATACCAAGAACATTGCTCTTACTGTCTCTTCTAGACACTGCTTACTACCTTCCAAAAGTATCCTGAGATCTACAATTAAGAAATGCAACAAACACGCTAAAGATGTGAATTAACTGTTGTTGTGTAATGCATTAATATTACCAAGTATTTATTCTTCCTCATGATTGGAGGGTTGGCAAATCTTACCCTCTCCACTTATATGAAGGATTAAATCATTAAACTTTATGTCTAGTTTCAGGAAGAAAAAAAAAAAAAGACAGGAATGTGATGAAAATTATAGCTTATACCCATTTAAACTTAATGAGTCACTTGCCATCAATACATAAAGTGGCTCTGATATTTTGGGGGTGAACAGGCTGTTATTAATCTTGTCCATTGTCTTTAATGCGTGATAGAGCACTAATGGGTATGCAGTAAACAGAAACAATTAAGTAAATTTGCTGGAAAATGCTCTGGAAGGTAACACCCTCCTCCACTTGACTATAACAGCCTTTCCACCATGATCAATTAAGCACCGTTAATAAAACAAGATACTCAGCCAGAAATGTATTTTTAACCTTGTTCTCTGAATGAAACAATTCCAGTCACCATCCCCCTCTTTCACTTTCAGACTTTATATTAAGAAGTTAACAGACATAAGGAGTGGAATTTGTTTAGCCTGAATAAACAAGGATGTAGGAATGGGAGAACAGTCTACATGACCAAGGGCATTTGAAATGTGAAGAAAAAAGAGATAGAAATTCCTTAGGATGGTTCAAGGGTGTATAATTAAGAATAATGGGATGGAAATGGGCAAGAGAAAACGTGAAATAGCAAAAGCCCCATTTCTTGAGTCATTCAAATAAGATTCAACAAAGCATTAAGACTGTAACCAGTAGACACAAAATTAATCCTGTTCATCTCTGGAAGATACTAAGAAGGTGGAGTGAAGTACTTGTGTTATCTTTCCTCTCTCCTCTCTCCTCTACATTCTAAAAAATTTAACTAATCTCTCCTGAAAGGTTTTCATTCCATGTACTGACACAACATTCCTAATTCCCACTCCACCTTTGTGCATATGTGTTTGCAGATTTGAACACGCTCCATCCATTGGGACTTTCTAAATTCTAAATTTAAGAGTTATTATTATTTTTTTCAGCAATTTTGAAATAATATATATATTTTTTTTCCTCCTGGTATTTTCTCACAGCTTTAGTTTTAATTTTAACTTCTTTTCTCCTTCCCCCGATTACACAACAACCAAATATCCAAGCATGAAATAGCTGAGATATGAAAGTTTGCATTGTGCTGTAATGCACTTTTCATAATGGCCAAGGATTCTATTTGCTACTTACCTGAACTGTATGATTTCCAATATTATGCTGGAAACTGCCTTTAAAAATAAAGTAATAAAGGAAAAAAAATGGTTATGGAAATAAATTTTCCATGTCATGATAATGTGCTTAACAGTTCTAACATGTATAACATTAAAATTTTATCAGCAAATCACAGAAAGGACATTTTGTACACAGAAATCAATTTACCTTGCAACTATCCACAAGACTCACTTGTAATTTATTTTGCCTATAAAACACTTTACTTTTAAACCTAATTTTATTTCTTCAGAGGAGTGCTGAAGAATAAAATGCTGCACATTTTTCTGCCTCCTGTAAGAGGCAAGCAGGACAAGTAGCAATAAAGATAAAGAAACTGGATAGAAAATGAACATCTGTGTCCTTCAGTAAATGAGAAAGTAGCATGGAGTCGCATACTTGCTCCTTCACTGATTGGGTATTTTGTTCCCATCGGGATACAATTGATTTGAGAAAATGTATAAAATGAGAAACTCTTGCATTGGTTTGTTATAGGAACATAAGGACAACAATTATGGTTTTCAGGGTCTTTCTTGTCCACAGTTCTCAGTATAAAAAAGGCAAACACCAGATGCCTCTGACAATAATACCTGAAAAGCTGTAACAGGCCAAACAGAAGCAGTCTTCTGACACGGAAACTTTGTTCCTCGTCACCTCTCAGTTGTATGCCAGCCAGATTCATTCATGTTTCTTCTTTAATTCCTTTCCTAATATATGTGTGTATATATATATATGATGATATTATATTGATTATATTATATTATACTATATTATGTTATATTATATTATATTATATTATATTATATTATATTATATTATATTATATTATATTATATTATATTATATTATATTATATTATATTATATTATATTATATTATATTATTTATAAATAAATGTCCTTTAAAAATAAAAATAAAATAAAAATAAAAAATATTAAGTCGAATGTCGCTGAGCTCCTGGAAACAAAGACATCTTGTGGGAATGAGCTATGCAGACTAATTGTATTCTGCTCATTTCCTTTTATCAAATTTCAATGTGCTATCTTTGATAGGAGCAAAGTCACAATTTGTGATATCCATCTGTGTAACCTACGAATACTGCCTGTGGCTATGAATTGTTAATGGATCTTAAAATGACAGTTCTATGTGGATGTAGAACCTTCTACCTCTTCTGTCATTTTTTTCCCCTTTCTTGTTGGAAGGAGATGAGGAGACAAGGAAGAGCAGGAGTAATAACTGTAATAACTGAGGATCATTTAGTAGAGATGGTCCTCAATTCAAACAAAAACGTTTAACAAAATACACTAACAACTGGGTTGTCAGGTAAGTGATTGCCCTGACAACAGCATCACCTCGTAAGGATCTTTGATCACCTGGAAGAAGACAAAATGGTCAGGCAGTGTATAGCAGAGCCCATGCATTCCCTCACAGGTCAGGCTGTAAGAGAAGGAGCAGTGGAAAGTATTTGCTTATTACAAGGGAAAACTTGGACTTCTAAATTAAGATGAACATCTGGGCTTTCCTGAGGGACTGCTAAGTGAAAAAAGCATGGGTAAGGCTCTGCCTTTGGCAAAGGAGGGCTTAGGAGCTCTGTGCAAAACCAGCATTCCTCCTTACCACTGTCTCTTGAGAAAAAAGACCGGGGCCAGAAGTTGTGAAATGTCTCCTGTCTTAAGTGAAAACTGCACTGAGACCCTGAAAGCACTGCACTGTGGATTCCTCCCCTCTGTGAGGATGGGAGGTGAGGTCTTCCGAGCCCAGAAACTCACCAGAGAGGGCTTTATTAAATACTAGTCCTAAATATAACTAGGGAATGGGATATCAACCTGCTGAGAGACCATTCAGTTGAATGTAACTTTTCTCTCATATAATATTTATTATTATATTTATTATGAAGTAAAACATATGCATCTCTTTATTTACAAGCATTTTTACTCCTTGAAAAGATATGTTTTCCCTAACTTCAGCCATCTAAAATGTCTGTCTAGTCTAAATCAGTTGTAGGATGGGATGACTTGGTTTCCGGAGGTACTTAATTTTCTTTACTATCTGTAGAGACAGCATAAGCAACTGTCTCTTAATTGGGCGGCAAAAGCTGCATGGGATGAATTCCAGCCCTTTGAGATTCACCACTTGAAAATTCATCCCTAGATATTGCTGCTTGAATAATATTAAAGTAAGTGTTAAGAGTATCCTGCATCTAGCTCTTACAGTAACCTCTAACTCTATTGATAAAACCATCTTTTCCATGAAGTACGAATAGTTAAAGCTCTCCCCTGAGCCTTTTATTTTTCTGAACATTTAGATGCTGTTCAATATTTATAGCTAAGTTTCCAGTTGTACTTGTAAACACCAGAAGGTGGGAAGATTTGAAGCCTAAATATAGGTTGCTGAGCCTGGTCAGATGTTATATTTCAGGTGCCAATACAGACATTTGCATATAAACTGTAGTATCAATATCTCATTTCAGTAGGCTAAAAAGCTTGCTGTAATGGATGTTTTATTGTTTCTTGTCCATTTTATAGAGTACATTTGCACTTTAAGATCTCTAGCAGGACACAATGGGAAAATTCCAAATCCTGCAAGAAACAGAATGTTGAACATTGGAACTGCTACTAAAATAATAGAAATAGAAAGAGATTATGTGTTTTCCCCCCTCCTCCCGTTCCCACTGGAAATCTGCATGAGAGAAGCAAAACCTATTTTCTTTCTCTCTCTCTCTTTCTTCTTTTTTCCACAATTTTTCTTCCAAATGTTGCCTGAAAATTTGAGGAAAAGTGCTTCCTGTACACAAGACGGTATTCTATTCTTGCAGTGTTATTTGTATTGTAATTGGTCTTTGCAGAAGCTTAGTCCAACTCTAAAGTTTGAACTATAACACAGACTGAGACAGAAGCTTCCAAATATTCTGAAGTGATATATGTGAAACAAATTATTTAATTAAAATCTCTCAAATTTAAGTTAATGTATTAAAGTGTTAAGCTAATGAAAAAAAAATAAAAAGAATTTCCAGGAAGTGGTTGTTTGTAACATGAGAAGAGGAAAAACATGAATGCCAAAGAGGAATACGAGTGATTTTCTCTAATTAGTCTTAGAATAATTTCTCTTGATGCAAGAACTGACCCCAGGAATATGGAGAGGGGAGAAAAGAGAAGAGATTGTCCTCATAAACCTTTCAATCCCAAGAACCATAATCAAGCAAATATCTAACACATTGCAACCTTTCCCTCACCTCATTTGAACAAACGCAACTTCTGGAGTGCTTGAAAACCCAGTCTGACTTCATGCTTCACTGCTCCATCCCAAACTCAAATGTTAGCAAAATCTTACATGAAGTAGAGATGACTAGCCATTGCACAATTAATAAATGCTATAATACCATTTTCAGTGCTTTGTGTTGTCTAACTTCAATGTGATGATGTTGCTGACAGTTCCTCTAATAAACTAGTCTTATGATTTTATTTTATTTCCCTGATATGTAGCCAGATCCTTTTTTTCCAGATTCAGCCTGATCCGAAACATTTCTTAACTGATAGGTAAAAATTCTAACTTCAATAAGTTTTGAATCTAAGGGTTGGGCTGATTTATAAGCTTATTATATAAGATTATATATAAGATTATATATAATATATATATTATAAGCTACAGCTTATATACTTACTGAGCAATAACAAAATGTAATTATATTTATTTGGACTGTTGCTTTAGGTTCCATATTTCACAAACAAGAGGGAGCTCTGCTTCCCTGAGACGTACATACTTCAGACTACATTTAGACAAAATTATTTTAGAAGATTAAAATTTATTTATTTTCCCTGATATCAAATGATTGGATGATCCTTTCAGACTCCCCAGAATCAAGCTTGCCAGGTTTTGGCTGTTCAGTTTGGAGAAGGAAGGGAGCAATCCAATGCAGTTTATAAACTATCGTATCTAAGCCCTCCAGCAAGTGCCAGCATTATCCAAGATAAACTCACATCAGAACAGACGCCTTAATTTACAACCAGGTTTTATATTCCACAAATAATTTATTAAGATACAGAACATTCATCCATCGGGATTTAGAAATAAGCTCATATCCTGTACAGATTGCACATTTCAGCTTCAAATTGGAATCAAAGGAGTTACCAAATATTATTAACACAGCTGCAGTGTTGTAATAGATACTGAGGGTGGCTTCCAACTGAGGCAGTCTTAGTGTGGTGCCTACTGGCACAAGCAAAAGAAGGGTCCCATTTGGCACAGCTTGTAGAGCCCTGTGGAAAGACAGGAATCTGGGTTCAACGCTTATCTGCAGCAATGTAGCCTGAATATATATGGATGCCTGTGCTTTGGATAAAGATAATATTGACATTTACCTGTCCCATTGAATGAATGGGATTGGGAATTCACCAGACAGAAGATTCTCCACATTCAGTGAATTTGTTCCAGTGTCTATGTGATCATTTTTCCAAATGAAATCTAATATGGGACATTAAATCAGAGCGGCCAAAATCTGTTATAACAGTAGTTTATGTGTCACTACTGCCACATTTGTGCTGCTTCCTTCCTGTGTAGGAACAGAGTCCATTTTAATATGACACTTATCATACTTAGGGAGGACTGTTTCTTCTGGAAAATTGATGCTAATATTCCTCAGGAAATAGCTGTAGCAAAGATAGTCTATAAAAGCCCTATGTAAGATTTTATGTCCCAATCTTACGGCTTTCTAGCAGGCATTTGTGGAGTACCTACTCACCAACTGGAGTCCAAGGCTGCCACTGGGTTCCTCTTGGTGGTGAAACTACTATACATCAGTAAATCTGAGGAATGCAGTTGTCTGTAGTCTAAGAAACTTCCAAACTGGTGGTTAATGACTTAGTCTCACTTCAAACAGCATCTGTCTCTAATCTGATTTATATAAATAAATACATCTGATCTAGACATGGACTTGTTTGCATGTGAGCAAGTCTAACACAAAAAGCTGCACCATACTTGCTCAGCACTAGCTGCTGCTACCACTGCCTGCTATGAGAAAATCAAAAATATCCTCAGCTTCCTACCCTGTCCTCCTTAAGAAACCACTTCAGAACTTTTAAAGGTCTTCAGTATCTGAATCAATGAGGTCAACATAATCTAAACGAGTAGCCAAAAAGCATGAGTATGAAGACTGTGTTGGATGATTTGTCCCTTAAGATAATGTGCTTAAAGAATGGTTGATTAAAGATTTGGCATCCAAATGAAATAGAATTTCTAGCAAAAACCTGGAACTGCCTGCATACATAAGAATATAATAAAAGAGAAAATCCTTCCCCCTCAAGTCTCAAAATCTGAACAGAAAACCACACCATAAACAATCAATCAATCAAACAAACATTTTCTATTTTTTTTTGTTCATGCTACTCCATGGACCTAATAAAAGTATGAACCATAAATGAGAGATGTTAATGTTGTTTGAAAACATGCAAGATTTTCAGGTAATATGTTGCTGAGCCCAGTACATAGATGTCTGAACACATTAGTAAAGAGCTTACAGTTCCCTTCCATACAAGCAAGAGGCTAGAGAGCATGTTTCCTACAGCCACACCAAGTCTGAGAATAGATTTTCCTGTTTATTTTTCATTTGTTTTGCAGCAGAAATAACTGTCCAAGGAATTCCATAGTCACAAAGTCTTAAGCATCATACAAACATTTATTGAGACAGTCACTGTCTGAAAAATTTCTCAGTGTAGCGACAGCAAGGAAGATGAAACAATACTATAATTTATTTGTAAGTAGGAAACTAAAGGTCAGACTGTGAAAAGATTATTTTGTGAAGTCACATGAAAGGCTTCTCCTCAGGGTAGGGAATGTGGGAAGCTCTACTCATTTCATCAGTCTCACCATATGACAGTCCATCCGCAAAAGTCTTCATTCTTCTCACAGGTGTTACAGATTTTTTTATTTTTTTTTAATTTCTACTAAAATATATAATCCAAACACTCCAATGAGTTTATGTAGTTCAAAGTACACAACCACTTTTGTTTTATGGACACTTAAGTAATACAATATCTTTTGATAAGTGGAGAGAACAATAGGATTAATCCTCTTTTGTAATAGGACATTTTCTGTTTCTAGTTGGACAAAGACCTCCAGCATTAAGTATCACTTTTACTGTTCCTCTTTGTTCATTCACTTATTTGCTCATGATTTATTTAAGATGGTGTTTAAAAAGCAAAACAAAACAAAAAAAAAAGAAATAATTGAATTGTAAATTAAAGTACACAGATGTTCTGTTTTCTCATCTCGTCTGAACTTTGAACCATGATGTTCTTCAAATGGAAACAAGTAAATAACAGCACAGAATAATAATTCCATACAAATCTGATGCATTTATTAACAGTCAAGTCCCACTACAAAAACCTGAGTGCTCTGTCATCCAAAAAGGAAAAAAAAATAAAATCTGCTTTCAGTAAGCTGTTAAACAAAAATCTTACCTCATGCCTGAATTAAAGGAGCCTGAAAAGATCTGTTTCTTATTTTTTAATTCTTTGTAACTACCAAGAACACACTTTTCCACTATTTTACATGAAAGAATAGTCTATTGCACATACTATGAGAATCTAAATTTCTATGTTATTAAAGGGGAACAAATAATAAAGCAACTACAGACATTTGAAACTAATAATAAGGATATTATTAAAAGTAATGTTTTCAGAAGGATATATATATATATTTTTTTTTTCAAATCCAAGATCACATTTTATATACCAAACTATTTAGAGACAATTGGAATAAACAGTGAAGCATTTTACCCAGCGGTTTATGACTATCAGAGGTAGTAAGAGCAATAGTCAGGTAGGGTCTCTACACAGGAATAATTGCGTCTCAAATATGGCTTTGTATTAACTTGTACAATACATACTTTTAGTATGTTCCAGATTTCATAGAGACATATGCTGGAAAAGCAGTTGAGAATAATTTCATATGAGGAAATATAATTATTTCTAAAATAATGACAATTATAAATGATTAAACAAACGTCGTTGCATGTTATTCTTTTAAAAGAATATAAATAGGTGATAATGTTATAAAATAATGTGAATGTTTCTTATCATATTAATGAATCTCATCAGTGAAGACAAATAAAATGTTAAACATGATGTAGCAGAAGATTAGTTATCTACCTAAAATTTACCTATATATATGAAAGAGAAACTTAGAGTTCTCTTCAGCTAAGGCAGACATTTTGTTGAAACTGCTTGGATACTGAATGGACAAATAATTAGCCTGGGATACAAAAAAAAAAGAAAAGTCTTATAGTAATGATCTGATTTTCTTGTTACAGAGGGACATAATTGACATAATTAGTATCTACACTTTAATGAATGCTAGATCCACATTACCTCTTCAGTTTTTGGAGTTGATATTTCACATCTTCAGCTGTTCGCTGTCTATTACACATTCCATCTGTTTGTGAGCATGGAAACATATGGGTCTCCTACCACTACCACCTGTGGGACTTGCATTGCCCTTAGCTTAAGCCTCTGCAATTCATAGCCTCAAATTTGAAAGTCCCTGTATATGTATATATACAAGTCCCCTATACCATCTCCAAATATGATAGTTCTGCATTCATGAGCACTCATTAAACTAGGTGATGTTCAGCCCAAGTTCTAGAAAAGGAGGAATTGTTATGAAACTACGAGGCCACAGCCTTCCCTTAGTCCAAAAAATAGGGTTGTGTTTGTCTGTTCTGCTTTGCATTTGTTGAGCCTTCTTGACTGAAGATCTAAAGCATATTTCCAGATGATAACATGCAGGTGTAACTCATCTGTATAGAATTGCTCCAAAATGTATTTGCTATTAGCAAACCTTTACCAAAATCATTGCTGGAAGACAATTTCTTTTTCTCTGTATGAGCGTCCATTCTTAGTTGTCTTTCCCTAACACATCACCTGCTTGAGCAAGATCTTCCACAAAACTGTGAAGATGAATATTAAAATGTGAGTGTCAAGGATTTCCAAACATTTCAAAGGCAAACAGAGTAGGAAAAAGGTAATGAAGGGTATGGGGTGGGAAGAACATTAAGAAGATGTGTGCTGTAAGTGTCTATTGATGTTATGAGACTTACTAGGTACTTTGTTTCTCATGAATGTGAAATTATGTCCTCTGTTATGAGTACAGATATGTCCTTACTGAGATCCATCAGTGAGCTGGAGATGATTAAATATGACCTAAAAAATGTAAAAAAGTTCAAAACAGAAAGCAAATGCAGTTAATGGCAATATGAGCCATTCAGATTCAATTCCTTATTTTGACCTCAGGTTATGTTTGGACGATATAGTACAGACAACTCTTGGTCTTTGTAATGCCTAAGAAAGCAAGCACTGATCCTGATCAGTACAAGAAGGAGTTGGAGCTGTTAGAACGGGTCCAGAGGAGGGCCATAAAGATGATCAAGGGACACTTCTCTTATGAAGAAAGGCTGAGAGAGCTGGGGATGTTCAGCCTAAAGAATAGAAAACTCTGGGTTAGAAAACTCTTTGCTCAGTCAGATAATGAAAGAACAAGGGGGAATGGTTTTAAATTGAAAGAGGGGAGATTTAGATTAGAGGTTAGGACAGAATTCTTCACTAGAGAGTGATGAGGCACTGGCACAGATTGCCCAGAGAGGTTGTGGATGCCCCATCCCTGGAGGTGTTCAAGACCAGGTTAGATGAGGCCCTGAGCAACCTGACCTAGTGGGTGGCATCCTTGCCTACGGCAGGGTGATTGGAACTAGATGATCTTTAAGGTCCCTTCCAACCTAAGCCATTCTATGATTTTACAATTCTATGATAGCTTATCCAGACCACACCTTGATGGTTTATTTCAGAAGCCTAATTCAGGCTTGTCAGCATCAGAAATGTAGGTGCCTGGCACCAACAGGATGCTTGAGTGTGTTCATCAGATGCACAGGCTCTTTGTACAATGAACAGAGAGAGCTTGGTGCCTCTGAAGGATGATTCATAGTGTACTAGTTAAATTATATTTCATTATTACCTTTTCATTATCTGGGTAGGAGACTAAGCATTTCTGCTGGGTGACTGAATTTTCCTAAACTGAACTACCTAAGAAATTGCTAGTAGAAGTTATAGGCACAGGAACAGTGGAAGAGATTATTAGTTTTGAGTTTTGTAGCAATACATTTAGGATTCAAATCAGATGCAATTGTTTGGGCATATGGCAGAAGACCTTGCAACAGCCCAGTGGTTATGGTTTATGCCAAAATATGAAATAACTCAATTCTGTACAGGAGGACAGGGAGAATCACAGATGATCAGTTCACATCCTCCAGGAAAATGATTTTACCATAGGTCAGGCTACCAGAAGCATTGTTTTGAACTTCTAAAATTGTTGTGTAGCACTGTATAAGTCTAAAGCACAATATAGCTTGGTTACACCCAGTATTGTAAATACATAGAATTAATCAGGTTTTGACCTTTGGTTTCTATCAGAAAGCATCAGACATCCCTTCCTTAGCATTTTCTTCCACATACATTAAATTCCTTTAAAAACTGAAGACCTAAAAACAGGAGATGGGAAGCAGGTAGAGCTGGAAAATAAGCAATGCTTCCACAAAAGCAATTCCTCTGCTAAGAAATGGGAAGTCTTCCTTGCCCTTGTTTGGACTGTAGGGGATGGCTTATAAGGGATATTCTGGGATATCAATCCATTGCCAGTTAGCACTGCTTATCTCATGCTGTGTGCATGCTCACTTTGTATCTACCATTGTGTAAGAAAATGAAGTTTATCATACATATTCAAGACTGAAAATATTTCACTCCGAATTTGCTTTGGGAAACTGTCTTTCCAAAAACAAAACAAAACAAAACAAAACACTTTCTGCTGGTTTGTGAATCTGACTACATTTTTAATATGGTGAAAAATAACAGTTCTAATTTAACCTCTCAAGATCCAGGGTTTAAAAACAGCCTGCTGATGATCACTCCCTGTTCAATGTACAAAAAAAGAAAAAAGAAAAAAGAAAGGAAAAAAAAAAAGGTAGCGTTTGTTGGTTGGGTTGTGTGTAAGGGGAAAATATGCTAATGGAAAGAGTCAGGTTTAGCAAAGATTTGGTTGTTGGGTTTTTGTTTTTGTTTTTCTATTTTTCTCTCTCTCTCCCCTTCTATTTTAAGGAAAACTGCTTTCATCTTTGTGGAATGTAGTTAGCAGCTCTGTTTACTTCAAAAGTAATCACTTCTTGATTCAAACTGCTTCACCAGTAAATAGAATATCTTAGGACATTAATTATATGAGAGAGAAGTCTGTGTGAAGGAGCTGTTACAATTCATTACTGTACAAGAACTACCCAGAGAAGAGAGAAAATGTAAGGATAGAGATAATTGTTATTGCCTTAGCTTCTTATAGTATTGGGATAGATGGATTGGAAATGGGTTATCTTTTTCCCTTATAATAAAGTGAGTACATACACACAGCACAAACAGGAAAGTTAGAGAGTAGCTAAACAGCATTACATCAGCAGAGCTGCAGACTGTCTGCTGGGAACTCAGAAGGGAAAGGCAATTGCAGGTGTGATATTGTGCTCGGGGATTAACCTGTTAGCAGCTGGTTTTCTCCAAAAGCAAGAAAATAAATCACATGATTTCATAGCTGGAGAATAAAACTGAAGGAAGCTATTCCAAATTTCAGGTAGCTATTCAAACATTTCCTTCCCCCCCTCCCCCCTCCCCTTTTAAATTTTGTATTTTTATGCAATGCTTTACCTCTCTGTTCATTCATGTGTTCGAGTGTAAGGAATGGGATATTACTTCCCCCTTTATAAGTAGGTGTGGATGGCTGGATTAATATGTGACAATGACTTCATTGTTCATTGTTCAGCACTGAAAGATCAGTATTTATGTAAGGTCTTTTCACGAAACATTTTCAAATATCAACAAATGTCTGTTATTTAGAGCACTACTTTTAGACAGGACAGAATAATAAAATAATTGTACTGTTTATATAAGTTTTGCTAATAGAATCAGTGTGGTTCATAAGTTTGTGTGAATTAGCAAGTGTAAAAGAAAGAGGAGAGGAGAGATCATGTCTGATGTATTTAATTATTTTGAAGAACGTTTTTCATAGAAAATACTGAGTTAAAATTAAAAATAAACCTTTCCTTCCCAAATCCCAAATAAAATTATTTTGAAAACTACTGGAGGGGAAGGGAAATTACAGCTTAAAACAAGTTTTTCAGTTTCAAAATGCAAACTTTCATCTTCTCCCCCTCCCACCCCCCCTGCTGTTCTGGGAAAAATAAAAATAATTAAAATAAAATAAAATAAAATAAATAAAATAAAATAAAACAATAAACCAAAAAGAATATATATTAAAACAAAAATGCCATGATCTACTTTTCATAAAGCTTCTAGGGAAAATATTTTATTCACCAAAATACCAAAAGCTATGCTTGTAAATCATGTAACTATATATGTACAACCAGGCATACTCTCTTTCTCCAGCATGTTTTGGACTGTAGCACTTAGACTGCTAAAGAATTTGATAATGTCTCTTCACCTGACAAATGTACTTCCACATTCAATGTCTTGTACCTTATTCCAATGAATTTGCAGATCAGAATGAAGTATACTCCAATTACCCTGCTCAGTAGTTGTTTTTTGTTTGTTTATTATGGTAATGATAATTTAAAAAAAAAAAAAAAAAAAAGGGTGCTCCATGTCATAGAATCCTCATTTGTAAACCCATTCATATTTAAAGAACAATGTTTCATTCCAAAGCTGATCAACGATTTTCACTTAGGTTCTACCCTCCCATTTAGGCCAATATTTAGAACATGCTTCTACACTGAAGTATTCCCACTGGAAAACTTGCAAGTCTAAAAGTGTGCAGTTTATTTCAGTTTAACTAGGCCATAACAATGCCCTCAAATGGATACATATCTGTAATCTCTAGCTGTTCATCAGTGCTGTGTTTTCAAACTGAGAGCTGAATTCTCTAAGTTGTCTAGTTTTGTTTCAATGTGGCATGTCTTTAAGCCCTTTTCAGTCAGAGCAGGAACTGATCCAAAATTTTATCCCGTAACCATGAAATAGTCTGTGAAAACCCTGCAGCTATTTCTGAATAAATAAATCTTGGTGACCAGATGAAATAATTTAGATGGATTTTCAGGTTTCTCTGGAAGGAACAGAACAGTGGACAGCGATCTACTATGATGTGGGCAAGATCAAGGTTGGAAAATGGCATCACATTCAAAAATGCCAGCACATTGAGGAAGGTGATCCTGCCCCTCTACTCTGCCCTGGTGAGGCCTCCTGAAGTACTGTGTCCAGTTCTGGGCTCCCCGGTTACTAGTACATGGAGCTCCTGGAGCAAGTCCAGCAGAGGGCTATGAAGATGATTAGGGGACTGGAGCATCTCTCCTATGAGGAGAGGATGAGAGAGCTGGGCCTGTTTAGCTTGGAGAAGAGAAGGCTGAGAGGGGATCTTATCAATGTATTCAGATATCTGAAGGGAGGGTGTAAGGGGAAGGGGATGTACTCTTTTCAGTGATGCTCAGTGACAAGACAAGAGGCAATGGGAACAAACTGAAACATGGCAAGTTACGACTGAATATAAGGAAACATCTCTTTACTGTAAGGGTGACAGAGCACTGGAACAGGCTGCCCAGAGAGGTTGTGGAGTCTCCTTCTTTGGAGATATTCAAAATACCCATTGGGACACAATCCCATGCAATGCGCACTAGCTGACCCTGCTTGGCAGGGGGGTTGGACTAGATGATCTCCAGAGGTCTCTTCCAATCTCAACCATTCTGTGATTCTGTGTAATGCTGGCAGACACAGGTGTTTCAAACATGAGTGGTGATGATAGCAACAATTCATGGTTATAGAACTTGCATGAAGTTTAAATAGCCAACGGTTCCTAGTGCATCCCCTGCCAGTGCTCTGGACTACATGAACAAGACACCAAAGGGTTTGCTGGGAGTGTGGATTTGTGTTGGGTTCAGAGTCGCTGCATTTGGGGAATGAGTATTGAGATGGTACTTGGATGCAAAATATATTCCTTCCAGATAATGTTCTTTGGCTAAAGTTCATTATTTTTTCTTGGTTATGTACACATTGTCATATTCTATTTGGCATTTTCTAGTTCTGCCTGCCCTTTATGATGTTATTGTAATTCGATTTTCAGTAAATACTACCCAGGTTGGCCTGTTATTACCTGTACTCATAACTTCTTAGGTCTCTGGACTCGTTTTTTCAGATATTGAGTTCATTGTACTGACATTGTCCACTTCTCCTTCCGTATTTTATATCCCTATACCTTCTTGGCAGTAAAATGAGATTCCCAGGACTTTTCTTCTGTTGTCATACTTCACTTTAGCTTAATTTTTCACATTCTTATCCAGTTTCTTTTTTTTTTTTTCCCCATGAGTTCTACAAATTACCTGGTAGAAAACATGGGGTGCTTTTCCCTTCCCACTTAGTATCTATCAATCTTATTCCCATCTCTTTAAGTATGTCTGAAGTAAATGCCAATTTTTTCTGACTTTTCAGGGAGGTTTACTGTTTTCCCTTGGTAACCGGCATATGATCGTCTTTTGACTGGCCTGAAAATGCCCCAGTGCATTGCAGCCTCCTGCAGTGCTGACTGAACCAGGTACATCCTGCGTTTCAGAGATTTCAAAGAAAAGTTAATGGTTGATGGTAACACAGCAGGAGTGGCAAAGGAACTGTGAACCTTTCTATAAATACTGAGGCAAAGACACAGACAAACAATTGAAGCAGTAACAGCATTGGAAACAAAAAGGTTCTTTAACAGAACCAGAGTTAGCCATTATTTCTACATGTTTTGTATTTCAGCCCTCTGCACCCTACATATCAAAAGTAAGATGACCCCATCACAGAGATGAAAAGGAGAGTTTAAGGGCCATTGAACACTGTGATGTTTCCCACTGTATCAGAATTACATAGAACCTGTGCTAAATAATATGATGTTGGTTTGCTGTAAAAATTCACAGTATTTGTGTGCTAGCTACATTTCTCGCTGCCATTTTCTTTAGGTGCTTATGGTTTAGCAGCCTTTTTGGATTGTGACACTCATTCATGTACAGAGAGGCCCAAGGTGTCTCTACTATGCACCAATGTACCTTATACTCTTTTGCATCGCACTAGACATGGCCCCAAAGCAACTCAGCAGACACAAGCCTTCTCCTAGAATACCTGGGAACTTAATATCCAGAACCAAATATGAACTTCATGGTTGACTGACCATGCACTGAATTAAGCATTTGTATCTAAATGTGATAGATGCTATCTTGGCCAAGATATTGAGGTCTGAACTAGGAAACTACAGTTCCCAATAAATGCAGAAAATACAAAAGATGTTGCAGCTTAAGGAAATAAATAAATAAATAAATTGTTGTGGTTTAACCTGGCCGGCAGCTAAACACCACACAGCCGTTCACTCACCCTCCCCCATCCCTCTCTGGGATGGGGGAGAGAAACGGGAAAGTGAAGCCTGTGAGTTGAAATAAAGACAGTTTATTAAGACAGGAAAATAATAATAACAATAATTAATAATAATAATAATAATAGTACTAATAATAATAATGTGTACGAAACAAGTGATGCACAATGCTCACCACCCGCTGACCGATGCCAAGCCTATCCCCAAGCAGCCGCCCCCCCCCCCCCCCCCCCCCCGGCTAGCCACCCTTATATATTGTTTAGCATGATGCCAGATGGTATGGAATACCACTTTGGCCGGTTGGGGTCAGCTGTCCTGGGTCTGTCCCCTCCCAGCTCCTGCTGCACCCCTAGCCTGCCCGCTGGCAGGACAGAGCGAGAAGCTGAAAAGTTCTTGGCTTGGTGTAAGCACAGCTCTGCAACAATTAAAACATCAGCATGTTATCAGCACTCTTCTCATCCTAATCCAAAACATAGCACCCTACCAGCTACTAGGAGGAAAATTAACTCTGTCCTAACTGAAACCAGGACATAAATTAAATAAAATCTATATTGTGTCTTGTACTACACTACTAAGTGGCAGACATTTCCAAAATTAAAGGCCAGGCTTACCTGCATTTCATCTTGATTTCCTAAGCATTTTAACTTCTGTGTCATATAAAAATCATATTACACTGCATGGCAGAAAATACTGCAGAACTTTTCACTTCAGGAAATCACTGTTGGAAGTATTAACTAGTGCCTGAATGTGACAGAAGATTCTCCAGTTTTCCGCATACAGAGGACAGTGTGAATCTTTGAAGGTGGCTGCAAGGAAAATTTTAAAATTCTTCTAGCAGTATATTCTGAAAGAAGAGCCTAGGACCTTCTGCATCATAAGCACAGAAACAAGAGAAGCAGAACTCATTTGTGAGATGCAGATAGATTTATAAGAGCAGAAAACAGTATTATCATGATCTAGTATAACCACTGATTTTCACTCATTAGCTTGTACAGCAAATACTTATCTGGTGGATGAATTATAGGGTGGGGGGAAATGAAATCTTGATGATGTGACATTAGGTAGTTGTGAGTCCATTATTACTCTAAGTTATTTGAGTTCTGCTGTTACAAATGTGCTGGATACTTCCAGACCCTGAAACCTGTTATACTTCGTTTTCTAGCTTGCAGCAGCCTCTGTGAAAAATTTTCCATATGTATTGACTACAATCAAATCACTTCTTAGTCTTCTCTTTAATAAGCTAGGTAGACAGAGCTGCCTATAAGCCATGTTTAGAAGGCATGACTTATCCTTTTAGCCCTTTTTCTGAACCTTTTCCAATTTTCTTTTCATCTCTATAGCAGAAATAATAACACTCTCCCTATCGCATAAGATCAGGCCGTATTATTTCCTTCTAATTGCTAATCTCTGGGATTATGTTAAAATAGAAACATGAAATAAGTATATTGTTATTGACAAGCATTTAAAAAAGCAAATGTTCTGTTTGCTAGATTTAATTGAGTTAGCTATTTATTTTCCCTCTTAGAGAAACCTACAGTGGGAGAGAAAGACGAAGCTGGGATGATACTGGTGGTGAAAAAACTTTTGTCTGTACGCTCTGGATGCTAACCAAATGTACCCCAACAAGCATCATTGTCTGGACAGTTAAACAGATATGTCTCCTCCCATAGCAGTGCCATTTGCTGTGACGCAGCAGGCACTTTGGGGACTCTTTACAGCCACTGTGCAGGTGTAGGACATTATACGAATGAAGTGAGGACAGTTTGTGTGATGATTGCAGCTGCAACAGTGACAGTCATTGACCCTGGTTTGCTGAGAGTTATTTGCTTTGCATTAATCGGTAAAGCACTTGAACTATTTATTTTTTTCTCCACTTTGCTATCCAGACATTAACACCAGCTTTGGAATGATTGCCAAAATAGGCCATTTCACTTGTCTTTTCCACCTTCTCTCCGGGATGTTATTCTAAGTTAAATATATCTCTTGCTACAAGCCACGCAGAAGGGGCAGTGCCATGGCTCTGCTGCAAGTTTGGGCTAGGAACCAGCTGCAATTTGAAGGATGACAATGACACAGGCATTGGCCAGCACAGCTCTGGCAGTGAACGAGTGCCAGAGATGCCATTTCACTAGGGAAGTGGGAAACAGGAGGGAAATAGACTTTTACCAGTTTAAAGTGTTTCACTCATGGGGAATCCTCCTCCTACACTGGTGCAAAGAGCATTTTTACAAGTATAGCTGTATCTGGACTTGGACAGTCAAATACCATACAATAAAAATACCCAGCTGAGGTATAGTCAGAAAGTCACAAATTGAAACATGAGCTTTTGATTTCACACAAAGTTTGTTCCACTCCTAAGATGAAGCTGGAAGGATCAAGAAAATTTGTAAATTATTAATTTCTTACTAGAGAAGGCCAATACGGTACGTGAAGTTGTAAGGGTCTATAGACAGTGTCTGCTCCTTTAAAGGTATCTGCTTAAGGGCATTTTCCATTGCAACAATGGATATTAAGATATGGAGGCAGTCATGGGAATCAAATCTGGTCAGTTGTACTAACTGATAAGGGAAGAGATGGAATCTGTGAATGCTGATTCAGGCAAGGCTGTCTGATTGAGGATTTCTAGATCAGGATGATAAAAAGAAGAGCAGGGGGAACAAAATACTGAGACACAGACTGAACAAAGCAAAAATGGAGACAATGACAAGAAACAAACCTTGCAGTCATGCTAGTTGATGGGCTTTTTGATGGGCTTGCTTCCAGGAAGATCAGCCTGGACTTTGCAGATGATAAGATGTGAACCAGGAGGCCCAGACCGGGAGGGTGCAGAGAGTACAGAGCTCTGCAACCATGGGGGTGTGCAGGGGCAGGGCAGCAGGAGGATCAAAGGAGGGTACGTGGAAAGGGAGTGGTCAGTATGCTTGTCTGGTCAAGCCCCACACCTGGTCACCACAGTCTGTCCTGTCTTTTTATATTTTTTTTCTCATTAACTCTTTTCTCAAGTCTCTCTCTGCTTATTCACACTCTCCCGTGTGCATGTGTGCTGAAGAACCAGGTGCCAGCTCCTGGTGGACCTGTGTGTGTGCGAGTGAATTTAATGCCAGCTGCTGGAGTTGGGGGGGGGGGGGGGGGGGGGGGGGGGGCCGTTAGGCCATTGGCTGTGGTGCGAGCCCCGGGAAGCAGCGGGGCCCTGCCATCAGCTGCTGGAGGAGTCGGGTCTTCTCCTCCTAGCCCCAGGGTGGGAGCGGTGTGTGTCCCAAACCAGCTGCTGGGGGACCGGTGTGAGGGAGGAGTGAGGGCTCCAGCAGGGCCATGGGTCACAGCCCCTGTGCCTGGGGCTGGCTGCTGGCACTAAAGCCGCTCGCAAAACCCTGTGTGTCCCTGGGGTATGTGCCCAGCTTTGCAACTGTCTGGGCATGCAAAGTGGAGAGCAGTAGCCCCTGGCCTGGGCAGAAACCCTGGGTCCCAGGCACCAGGGTGGGCCCCAGCAGCTGGGCAGGAGCCAGAGCTGGAGTGGCTGGAGGAGGCGACCACGGTCTGTACCACCTTGCCTAGCAGAAATCTCTGGTGCATTCCTGTTGCAGCTGTCTATGAGCTGGTCTGCAGAGACAGTGAATGTATTGTACATTCACCAAACCTACACTTATTTTTTAAAGATCCAGCATCACTTCAGGAGTCTAAACAAGATGGTGGTGAACACCACTGAAACAAACAGACAAACAAACAAAAACTTTAAAATATCTCTTTTATTATTACAGCATATAAAATACTTTAATATTTAAGATACTTTTTTTTTTAATTTTTATTTTTCTTAGGACCTTCAAAAAAAGTTAAGCTTGTCTATTATTACCGTTTTCTTTGATAAATAATGAAAATAATAGTGAAAAAGTAATAAATAGGAGACCTAACATGCACAGAGTTACTTTTCTTATGGAATCTAAGTTATTTTGTATAACTTGGTAAGTTTTTTATCAACATGCAAAAAAAAAAAAAAAAAAAGTAGAAATGTGAAATGATTTCAATGAGGTTATTACCTCACAGCTAGTAACAGAGAAAGGTCTTTCTGGGCTGCTGAGTTCCCGTAAGAACACGTTATGAGTTGTCCTAAGAAGCATCTTGTTTGACTGGAAACTGCCAATATTCCAATATCTTAAATCAACTTCTTAATGATCATTATAATCATCATCATCATCTCTGTATAATGGTGATTTTGTGTGACTTTGTCAAACCCAGGGTTCAATTTCTGGTCATAAACAAGAAGAAAAATAAAGTGCAAACATCCATTTGCAGTAGCCCAATGTGAGAACAGTCTCCTAAGCTAAAGTATTCCTAGATTTAATTTTCTCCTCTGCCTCTCTTCCTCTTTTTCAATTCACTTTTACAGGGAAAAAAAAAAAAAAAAAAAATCCTGAAATCTTGAATAAAGATTTTGTTTTCTGGGTGGAACTGCAGAACTGCTGATATGTTAACTGGGAACAGGAAAAAAAAAAAAAAAAAAAAAGAGAGAGAGAGTGGTACACAACAAACTCTTCACAAGTGCAACATTTAGGTTTCCAGAATTGTTAGTAAAGAAGGAGCACAAAGCACAATTCTGCTAAAATCTCATGCAAATCTTCTAAAAATCTTGGAAGAGCAGTGTGTTAAATTGCTGGCACTGCCATAGTTTCATGCACATCGTGTTTTTCTGCTGAACTGATGTAATAAGAGCAAGAAATGAACTTCACAGGAATGGTATTTCATATCTGCTCTTTTGTATCTTGCAATATCCTTTCTGATCAAGTGCCCTATCTCTGGAGCATGTATTGATTTTCACAGCTGAAATACAATGTCTCAGCATGCTAACCCCCATTCACACACACTTCCCTGTTCCAACACTTTCTGCCTGTCTTATAATTATAAAATGTTAAAGGGACAGCTGTGCATTTTCTCTAAAGTGAAGACATTTCTTAAGAAAAAAAAAAAAAAGAAAAAAAAAATTCAAGATCCTTTGTGCACTCCAGATATTAACACAGCCATTTTGTATCTTTCTAGTGTTATTTTTTTTTCTTTCTAAAAAGGAGGGAGTATTTTGAATTTCTGCTTCCCATCTTTCAGATATTTCAATTCTTGAGCAACTGTGTGGTTGTATGTGAATGTTACCTCCCATGTATTGTTAGGGATGTGAAATAGATAATTTTGTGCAGTGTGAACTATACATATGCCTTCTACTATATGCCATTAAAGAATGACATAAGACATTCGCCTACAGAGAAACAACTTAGTTATGCCCGTAAATGATAGAATTACAGTGTAAACGTGTTACATTTTTTTGAATTAATATGCAGCCTTCTGCCCTGTTTTTGTTTGTTTGTTTTGTTTTGTTTTTTCCTCTTCAAATAAGTCTGTGGCTTTGAGGAATGGTGCACATCTTTCTTAGGCCTATTTATCTCCTATTGATATCCATGTTGTTAATGACAAACTTCAGTGAGAAGGAATTTGATTTTCAGTAGCATCGGTCTTTTACAGTACCAATGCCAGCTGGAAATGTTCAACAATGGATCCATTCAAACAACTCCTCCTAAATACACTGAAAAAAAAAATCTCTTTGTCTAGGTAGTTCATCAAGGATCAATAACTGGGCATCCCCCAGGCTAAGGCTCATTGAATGAAATAGTGGACCTATTTAAACTATGCATATTCAATGATGTTGTGCTTTCACCTGTCCTTTGTACTGGATCATATTCTGCTCCCCATTACAACACTGTAAAGCCAAAGGGACACCATGGACGTCACAACATTTATTCTATTTCTGGGAAAATAAATAAATAAATAAATAAATATTAAGTGACCCAGACTTCATTGTTATAGAGCTAAGGTGGACCTGTGGTACCTAATGGCCTTCCAGAATGTGGAGAGTGCCTAAAATTAATCTTCTGAAAAGCAAGTAATGAAGCGTTAAGGTACATGCCAATCTGACCTTAATTCTTCCCTCCTTGAGCGATGACCCAATACACTCATAATACACAGACTTACACTGTGCCTTTTTGAATAGCAAAGAACTTTCAGGGAACAAGGCATGTGTAGGGGAGGATGTGATATAAAACCTTTTTTCTACTAAGAAAATCTGGTGCTTCTGTGTAAGTACTGAAAATGAGTTCACTCTACTTTCTCTACCCAAAGGTGCACAGACCCCCAAGATGCTTTAACAACTCCTGCTTGTGCTCATGCCTGACATGGTGTGCCTGTATGGCCCTCATGAACACAAGTTCTGTTTCCCTTTTCACTGCTGACCTTCCCTGCAGGAAGGAGAGACATGGATTTTTTGACTATGGCATGACTCAGCAGACCACATCCTTTCAAGTATAGATTTAGCATATTCATGGAGTGTAGGAAAAGCTGGGACTCACAGCTCCCCAGATTACAAAAGCAAATTTGCTTTGCTTGTCCAGTTAGTCTCTCCTCTCTAAATACGGTTTTACAGAATTCAGCTGGAAAACAGATAATTCCTGGGGGCTCTTAAGAGCTCCCAGGAACTGCAATTGTGTTTCAACTGCTTTGGGCCTAACTCTTCTTTTCTTCCTCCTCTTGTCCTAATCCCCTCTGTGGTCTCTCCCTCTAATGTTACAGCAGTGCTCCTGTCTACTTGTAATTTATCCAACCACCTCTATTCTAATATATTCTACATCATAACTGATATAAAGGCAATGTTTCTCAGTCCAAAAATGTAAGTTTCTCCTATTAAGGACTGCATATTAGCAATGCTTGACCTTAAGCACATTTGGGTCCCCTGTTCAGTAAACACGATTACATTATTCTCACTGTCTTTCATCTTCCCTTCTAGTTAAACAGAGCTGGCGCTCAGCTATAATAATTCCCCATGTCGAAAACGAGCAACATGTCCAGCAGCCTTACTCACATATCCGCCTTGAGAATGTGTAATTTATTATCTTTCAGAAATGGTTAGAATCCCTTCTAAATTAGTTCTACAAATTAACAAGACACCTTTCCAACAGCTGTTTTTGTTGTGTTTTATTTTTGTTTTAGAAAAAGAAAGTCTTGAGTCCTGTGAGGCAGACAAGATCAAGGTGGTAAGATGTCCACTTCTAGAGGACTTTAAAAGCAGTTAAGAGAAATGACTATGAGGAATGATTTAGGTAGATGTGACTTGACTTGCTGTGCTCTTTTTCAGTCATATTTGAACTTGCCTATGGGGTGGTTCTTAGATTTTTAGCAAAAAAAGGTTCAAACTTCTAGCTGGTATAAGGTCACCTCAGGGCTTAGGGAAAGCAGAAATTTGTTGAGGAAAACAAACTGCAAGCAACAGTATACTACCCTTGGCTTCCCTGCCTTGTTTCTTCTGCCAGAGTATATGAATGTGATTTGGCATCAACATGCCTCCTAGAACCACCAAATGGTTGCCACCACAAACTATCAGCAACCCTTCTATTTAGTCTTGCTTTGGAGGAATATTTCTGCATATGCTTTTACAGAGAGCTGCAGTCATCCTCCGATAACTTCTCTAATATTTTTTAATCTTCCCAGAAGTAGGAGGAGCCATGCTGTACATGAGATAAATGGAAAATTTGTCAGAAATTGAGCCATCATTTTGAATTTCGAAAATGTCGGGGGGGGGGGGGGAAGAAAAAAAAAGCAACAGTTCTAAAATGATAGGGCTGAAGTACCACATCTAAAACACCAAATATCAGAGTACTGAAATGTTTTCCCAGAGGCAGAGCAAATTTCAGCCTGACAAAGCATATGGACTTTATATAGATGCAAAGTCTGGTAGGAATGCGAGGATGGATAAGGATCTGAGAAGGAGAGGGGCTGTTCAGCCATGTGTTACAGGAAGTTCCACACCAACATGCAAAAGAACTTCTTCACAGTGAGGGTGACAGAGCAGTGGAACAGGCTGCCCAGGGCGGTTGTGGAGTCTCCTTCTCTGGAGATATTCAAAGCCCATCTGGATACCTACCTGGGCAACCTGCTCTAGGGAACTTGCTTTGGCAGGGGGTTTGTACCCAATGATCTCTTGAGGTCCCTTCCAACCCCTACAATTCTGTGATTCTGTGATTCTCTGTCTTCCATGGTGCTGTGTGATGCTTTTAAAAAGAAAGTGGGTTGCAGACATAACTACAGGACATTTTAACGTCCTCTAATGTAACAAGAGTTACAAGTGTAATTTCCTCACAGTTTTATTATTTTTTTATTAAATTTTATTTTCCAGTCGCACATTTTCTTTTCATCAGTTTTTGCAAAACCATATTTGAGCTCCTTTAAATATATTTCGGTGGTCCTGCCTTAAAATGGTGTGAAAATCCTAGTGCTTTGGAATTTGGAGAAACTCCCAGTGCGCTCCAAGTGCATTGCCACCTTGAATAGGGCAGATTTTGAGGAACCAAGACAGGTATTAAAATAGGTAACTTTTAGTACATAACAACTTCAGAAAATAAAGCGAAGCATTAGAAGCCACTGTTCATTTAATGAGTTCTCACACAAGAACTAGAAATACCTCTGAAGTTAGAGAAATATGTACACGAAACATAACTCCTTATTCTCTAGCATTGCTCCTGATTGTTTTTCATTATATATGCCAACTTTACTGATGAAAAAAAAAATCATTTTTATGAACTTCCCATTGCACAATCAATACAAGTCTGTACAAGAGTGCTGGATTCTTCTCTGCCTCATGCATCATCAACAAAATTGTCAGCAGCTAAGCTCTCTTTGCAAGATCCTCATTGCTGGTGATGGCGCAATGACAGAAGAACACGGCTTGATTTTCATATCCCAACTTGCAGCTGTACTACTGGCAGTCAAGGGGAAAAAAAATTGTGTTTTGACATGAATCAGGCACATTTGATCTGAAAGTCTCAGTAAGAGTCTAAAAATGGCATTTTCTAGACACTTTTCAGATACTTTTTTTTTTTTTTTTTTAGTTTTATACTACAGCTTAAGAGAATTCATTCTTAAACTTTTTATGATGGATGATCAAATTGCTAAATATATTTTTTTCCTATTGGCATATTACTATAGGTTTTTTGCTTGCTTGTTTGTTCTTTTTTTATATACTAAGGGAACACTATTCCTAGAGTGAACACCTCTCTTCTCTCTGACATTAATTTCATTGCTTAATATGATTATTCCAAGAAATCAAATAGGAAGTTTATCTCTTTGAAAGTAGCTAGCTTTATATAGACACACACACATATATATAAATACACTGTAAGCATGGAAGTTATTAATTTGCTATAGTAAATAAAAAAATGATATGTTAGGATAAAAGTCAGGAAAAATCCTCTGCCAGCATGTTCATAATCTTATTATTAAACATTCGTGATATGTGATGGAGAATTATCCGTTAATCCAAAATATCCATACAGTGCTTGAAATACCTGCTATCCCCAGATCAGATATATCCTTTCAAAGCAGGTCTTTGTTCTGAATGTAATTCATCAGTTATCACATGTCACAAAGTGTTATGCTGTGTCATTTTACATTGAGACGTGACATGACATGGTGTAATTAAGGTGTAACACAATGCAATAGCTCCTATTACCAAAATAAATAAATAAATAAGTAAAGGGAAAAAAATAAAGGAAAAAGAACTTATCTTCCATATCAGTTCATAAGTCTCAGTTCCAAAGGTGTCTGTGTGGAGAAGAAAATCGTACTGATTAAAACTGAAGAAGGGCCTTAGG
Source organism: Anser cygnoides (assembly GCF_040182565.1). Classification (NCBI taxonomy): domain Eukaryota; kingdom Metazoa; phylum Chordata; class Aves; order Anseriformes; family Anatidae; genus Anser; species Anser cygnoides. The sequence continues at coordinate 55,522,034 of NC_089912.1, read as the reverse complement.
AATCTGCAGATCAGAAAAGCATTCATGATTTTATTTTTATTAAAGCATGACTTGAAGATCCAAATTTTAAATCTGGATTCATAGAGCTAAGGAAAGGAATTACCAGTGGGATTTCTTGATTCTTATGAGAAAAACTGATGTACCATTGCCATTCATTATTAATATGGTTCTACAGGGACACAGCACTATAAGGTGCATTGGTTTGGTCCAGAGAGGAAAGATAAAATAAACAAATTTCATTGTTCCCTACAGTAAAAGAGCTTATAGGCTAAAGACACAACTATGGATTGTATTTCCTTTGTCTTTGACGTTTATTAATCTTTGAAGGGGTGGATTTTCACCCAGTGTCTAATGTATTTCCAGTTTAACAGATACTTTAACAGTTCATTATACTTCAGGGAGAGAGTAGAGCATTTTCAACGAAAGACCAATATTGGCACAAGAACAAATGGATATAAACAGTCCATGAATAAATTTAGTCTTGAAATTAGGAGGTTTTTTACCATCAGAGTGGAGTTCTGGAACAGCCCTTCAATAGGAGTAGTGAGATCAAACAACATAACTAGTTTAAAAATAGAGCTTGATAAATTTATAAATGAGATCATATGCCATGCTTGCCTACAAGAGGAGGCGGCTTGATTTTAATGGTCCAGGAAGAACCTTCTAGTCTTAGAAACATAATTTTCTAAGAAATAGTGGTTAAATTTGCAGTGGAGAACTCCCAAGTGTTCAGCTTGTAGCGAGTCATGCAGAGATGCAAATTTTCTGATTTCAAATTTGAAGATATTGCTCCAATCACCATTAGTGACGTTGTCAGATTAAGGAGAAATTTCTTTACTTTTTCTAACAGGGATATGTGACTTTGAATCTTCATCTGGAGTTCTGTCATGCAAGTGGGCTTCAGAATAACAAATTTTATCAGGTTCTAGGATGTTGTTTTTTTATTATTTTGAGAATTTTTTTTTTTTTGTTATAACAGGGATTGTTAAAATTAGTTGCAGTACTATTAGGTCTTCAAATATAGTAATTTAGATAAGATAACCTGAGACCTTTAAAGTCTTTTACAGGAAAGATAAATAAGGCATAGTGATAACTTTAAGTTACTGTGGCATATATGATTTCATTTCTTTGTTCCTCTTTTTTTTTTTTTTTTCAGATTGAAAACCTGAGCAGATTTATTTATTTATTTATTTTTCATTTGAAACACCATCCTGTGGAAATTATATTGACTGAGGAATTGGAGGATGTGGGTTTCATTCTCAACTCTGTTACATACTTGTTCTATTTTGAATAATAACTTCATCCCACTTTTCCAGATTTTTATATCCAGGATTTGAACTGTTTGGATAATGGCATTTTTTCACAATTTATTTAATAGGTACCTTGTATTGTACCTGCTACAGTTGGAAATAGGAGAAAAAGTCTGAGTAACTGCTGTTGGTATGATAGAGATCGTTGTAATGGTAGCGTGGAGTAGTTTAATGAAATCAAATGTCATAAAAAAGTTATGACCGTTCAGCAGAGACATAACAAATGCATGCATGTGTTTACTTCATTTTTCCTTACAAAGACTTAAACAGACTCTATAATGTGGTTTAAACTAATTCACTTTTAATACATATTTCCAATGAACAATGATTAATTCTTGCATTTCAGGTGATAAAAAATAGCTCCTAAATGACATTAGCTCTGTCACTTGGGATCATTAGAAATGCAGTGTATCTCCAATGACCAGCAGAAGAAAAATGTGGAAAATGTGGAATTTATAGTTAGCTTAAGCCAAATGGAGCTGTATTGTTAAGAAGTTTGATCTATAACATGGGGTTATTTTTGAAAAAGCTCTCTGCTTGTTTTCCTTTCTTTATTATTTTTTTTCTTCACAATTTTGTTGTGTGCCAGTTCCAAAGACCTTTAAAAATTGTATAGCAAGTCTAAAATATTATTCCAGAGGAAAAAATAAAAATAAAAATCAGAACATCTTTGAGGTATATATGGCACTTTTTTATCATGATGCCTGATGAACAGATGAAGTTTTTTTAAGTCTTTTTTTTCCCCTTTATCACTTTCTGTATGACCTCAGTTAGAAAATACACTAGCAGCTGTAACTGAGAAAGACTCTGAGAGACCAAAATATCCTGATACCATTTTGATAGCACAGTTTTCTCTCTGCTCTTATGGAAGGACGATCTGATGGCTAACCTGGAGACTGCTGTATCACAGATTCCTTATGTCCATCAGTTACACATTATTCATTCCAAATAATTGTCCAAATAAACTGGACAATCTGTGGTGGATTTGGGCAGGTTCTCTTGTGTATAAAATCAAAACAAAGACAAGTGATGTAGAATTAGACTTCGCCATATCTAGTCAAGCAAAAGTATCATTCATCTAAGACTTCATGACTTCTCATTGAAGGTATGACAGTGGGCTAAATCATTTGGTTTCATATTTACCCAGATCTGACAAAATTATTGTGCATTTGGCTTCGATTTTTCTTGTTATTTTTAATATTTACTTCCAGATCTGAAATATGGGGATGTGAGCACTTCTTTACTTGGTAGGAACTTTTCAGCTTAAGTACATTAGCACTTATGAGATACTCAAATATTGTGAGAACACAGAATGCACTGTAGTTAGGGTTTCAGCTCAGTGAGATCTCATCTATCTCCGTCAGCTACACCACTGTCACTTGCCTTTGGCAACCCTCCTTAGACTACTGGCATGTAACATCCTTATTACAGCCATGGAAATAGAAAGGCCTTTCCAAGTGAGAAGAGCAAAACCACAGCATAGTGCTGCTGCTGTGACTTCAGAGTTTGGCTGGATATAGAAGCTACTGCAGAAGTCCTGTTCTCTGAGCTGCTTGTGTTACGATACGGTGAATTCCCTATTTTTTGTCAGAAAACAGAAAACAGACGTTTTTAGTTTGCACTGTAGTGTGACTTTTTTTTTTTTTTTCTGGTCCCCTTCTTTTTCCTTCAAATATAGAAGACTTAGTTCTACAAGCAGTTTCACATTGCAACTAAGAAGAGGAGGATGGACTTCTGACTAAAGAGCAGCAAAAGGAAGATATATTTATTTTTGTCTCCTAAATCCTGGCTAAGGGCCCATAATAGATCTTTATTTTTCTGGAAACAGTAAACCTTGCCATATTCAATATGTCTCTTTTGTTTTCACTGTGTCCCCCCAGCAAGAGATGTAGGAACACAGAAGCCAGTCTTCACATTATGGTTTCTTTTATAGCTTCTAAATGGTTAATAAATGATTAATAGAGGTTTTGATAAATGGTTAGAGTGGGTTTGGGAGTCTAAAAGGTCAATAGTTGGCTCATAGCTATCTATAACACATTTCACTTGTGTCCCTCTAGCCATCCATAACACAGATTTCTTATGTCTGTAGCTTCTAGCAATCATGTTTTAGTTCTTTGTAAACTGTTTTATAGGTGGGGGCCCTAGTATAAAGTATGACAGGGAATTGGATACGGTTTGCTGAAGTGCCTCAGGCCAAGTTCAAGGGGGCCTCTCTCTATGGTGCCTAAATATTTTTGATCATTACAGTCTGCAGGACTTCTGAGCTCTTTGAGTAACATTTATTGATTTGGGATTCAAATATTATTTTTTTTCCTTCTTTTCTTTTCTTCTTTTCTTTTCTTTTCTTTTCTTTTCTTTTCTTTTCTTTTCTTTTCTTTTCTTTTTCTTTTCTTTTCTTTTCTTTTCTTTTCTTTTCTTTTCTTTTCTTTTCTTTTCTTTTCTTTTCTTTCCTTTCCTTTCCTTTCCTTTCCTTTCCTTTCCTTTCCTTTCCTTTCCTTTCCTTTCCTTTCCTTTCCTTTCCTTTCCTTTCCTTTCCTTTCCTTTCCTTTCCTTTCCTTTCCTTTCCTTTCCTTTCCTTTCCTTTCCTTTCCTTTCCTTTCCTTTCCTTTCCTTTCCTTTCCTTTCCTTTCCTTTCCTTTCCTTTCCTTTCCTTTCCTTTCCTTTCCTTTCCTTTCCTTTCCTTTCCTTTCCTTTCCTTTCCTTTCCTTTCCTTTCCTTTCCTTTCCTTTCCTTCTTTCCTTTCCTTTCCTTTCCTTTCCTTTCCTTTCCTTTCCTTTCCTTTCCTTTCCTTTCCTTTCCTTTCCTTTCTTTCCTTTCCTTTCCTTTCCTTTCCTTTCCTTTCCTTTCCTTTCCTTTCCTTTCCTTTCCTTTCCTTTCCTTTCCTTTCCTTTCCTTTCCTTTCCTTTCCTTTCCTTTCCTTTCCTTTCCTTTCCTTTCCTTTCCTTTCCTTTCCTTTCCTTTCCTTTCCTTTCCTTTCCTTTCCTTTCCTTTCCTTTCCTTTCCTTTCCTTTCCTTTCCTTTCCTTTCCTTTCTTTTCTTTTCTTTCTTTTCTTTTCTTTTCTTTTCTTTTCTTTTCTTTTCTTTTCTTTTCTTTTCTTTTCTTTTCTTTTCTTTTCTTTTCTTTTCTTTTCTTTCTTTCTTTTCTTTCTTTTCTTTTCTTTTCTTTTCTTTTCTTTTCTTTTTCTTTTCTTTTCTTTTCTTTTCTTTTCTTTTCTTTTCTTTTCTTTTCTTTTCTTTTCTTTTCTTTTCTTTTCTTTTCTTTTCTTTTCTTTTCTTTTCTTTTCTTTTCTTTTCTTTTCTTTTCTTTTCTTTTCTTTCTTTCTTTTCTTTTCTTTTCTTTTCTTTCTTTCTTTCTTTTCTTTCTTTTCTTTCTTTTCTTTCTTTTCTTTTCTTTTCTTTTCTTTTCTTTTCTTTTCTTTTCTTTTCTTTTCTTTTCTTTTCTTTTTCTTTTCTTTTCTTTTCTTTTCTTTTCTTTTCTTTTCTTTTCTTTTCTTTTCTTTTCTTTCTTTCTTTTCTTTTCTTTTCTTTTCTTTTCTTTTCTTTTCTTTTCTTTTCTTTTCTTTTCTTTTCTTTTCTTTTCTTTTCTTTTCTTTTCTTTTCTTTTCTTTTCTTTTCTTTTCTCTGAGAATTATGGAGGCAGTTAGAGGCTTAGTTCTTATTGGCACTATAGTAGCACTATAGGTGTATTGCAACTGAGATCAGAAAGATTTGTCTGAATATATCAAGTACAACTAAATGCTTTTGAAAATCATACTCAGTGGACAAGATTTTCAGAGTGGCCTGCTTACTAAAAAGAGATTCACTCAGGGGTCCCAACATGAGTGGCTTTTTTTGTTTGTTTTATTTTTTTTTGTTGTTTTTTTTTGTGTTTTCTTGTTTTGTTTTGTTTTGTTTCCCTAGGAATGAGACACTGTGGGGGCCTGGCTCTGGTGCCATCACAATAAAGAAAATAAAGAAAAGCTGGGGGAAGGTATTTTTTTTTCCTTTTTATTCTCTTCAGTCAGAGCTTTCGTATTTGATAACAAATTTTCTTACTCATCCACCATACCCAACCCGTAGCCCAGACATCCTCAGACATTGCACAGGAGGAACAATATCTACTCAGAAAGATTAATGAATGATAGCTTTCTTTCCCATTCACAGAAACTATTTCATCTTCACATGGCAGTGCTTTAAGCATTTTTTTTTTTCCCCAGTGATTTTATTCACCTCTGTAAGAATAATTTTTGGTTTTCTTTGGGGTTTCTTAAGATTATGTTGCCTCTCTCAACTTTGTGTTGACTTTCTTCTTTGTAAGACAGAATCACAGAATGGTTGAAGTTGGAAGGTACCTCTGGAGGTCATCTGGTCCAATTCACCTGCTCAAGTAGGGACACCTAGAGCAGATTGCCCAGGAATGTGTCCAGATGGCTTTTGAAGATCTCAGCTCCGGGAAACCTGTTCCAGTGCTCAGCCTCCCACACAGTAAAGCTTCCTGATGTTCAGAGGGAACCTCCTGTTCATGACCATTATCTCTCGTTTTGTCACTGGGCACCACTGAAAAGTGCCTGGCTCCATCCTCCTTGCATTCTCTAGGCAAAGACCTGTAAGCAAAGCCCTAAAATTTAAAATAACGTATACAGTCACAGAATTGTGTATGCTTACAGGGAGGAGGTCCTCAAATGCAAACTCCCGCTCAGAGCTGATCCAGTCAGAGCAGGTTTCTCAGGCTTGTTCCAGCTGACCCCTTAAACTCTCAAGGGTGGAGATCCCACAGCTCCTCTGAGCCCCTGATCCAGCATTTTCCACTTTCAGATGATGATGGTGATTATAATAATAACCTTGTATTTAAGTAGAGTTTCCTGTGTTGTAACCTGTGTTGCTTTTTTCCTTCTTTTGTACACTCCTTGGAAGAGTCTTGCCCTGTCCTATATTTCCTTCCCATTAGCTGTTTCATAATGTTCTCCATTGAAGAACTGAATAAATCTACCTCTTTCATTCATGAGAGAGGTGGCCCCCTGCCCACCTTGATCTTTTTCCCTGGAATTGCTCCCATCTTTCAATGTCTTTCTTGTCCAGAGACACCAAAGCTGGACACGGTAATACTCCCAATACAGTCTCAGGTGGGTCAAATATGGAGGAATTTACATTTCCCATGAACTGATTATGTTGTTGCCTATGCAGCCCAGGGTGACTGTCATCACTTTGATCCAAGGACACATTACTGGCCATGTTCAACTTGTCAGGACTCCTCAGTCTTTTCTGCAGAGATTATACTGCAGAAAAATTATGCCCAGTTTATACCCAGCTGGCCCTCAGCCTCTGCTGTTGTATGATGTCTGTCAGTCTGATGCAAACGAGGTGAAAAAAAGCTTCAGCAATGGATGTTTCAATATTTATTTTATTTCTCTACCATTTACAATTTGAGAAATTAAAATCTGTACATCTATGTACTATGGCCCCTATCACAACAGCTTATCTTTTCACATGTATTTTTTTTCCAGCTCCACTATAAAAACTGCAATCCTATTCATTGTTTATTCTTCTTGAAATCATAACAAGTACATTCAGGAGAGAAAGAGGGAGTTGTACCCATAAAATAAAAAAACTCTTAAAAAAATCTAAAAACCAAAACAAACAAAAACAAGAAACATCCTTTTCTAGGGGCAAAAGAATTTCACACTGCTCACAGACATAGAGTTTATTTTTCTCTTCTACACAAAGAAATATAGATGGGTTTATTTATTTTTAAAGTGTGAAAGATCACTTGCTACGGTTTTCTTTTTCTACATTTTAAGAGGGAAGAAATATCACCTTGGGAAAAAAATGAAGAAATAAATAAAATTAATATAGCCTTATACTCCATGATCTTCCTCTGTCTGTAGCAAAAAAAAAATATATACTAAGAGAGTTTGAAGGTTAAAAAAATATCAGTTAGAGAGCTTCAGTGCTGGAGCTACTGTACAATAGGGTTAGGGTTAGTTAGCTGCTCAATATCTAAAGCCAACTGAAAGGTATCTGAGCTATAAAGGTAACTGAGGGTTATTACTGCAAGTACACAAAAGTAACTTAGCTAATGTGGAAGAATTGCACTATATTCATAAGAGTCAGTCTTGTCAGCTGTATCTGAAACTATTTTGGATCTTACTAGATTTAAAATTAAGAGTATAATCATAAAAAAAAAAAAGTAAAATCATTTCTGTGATTTTGGAGCACCTTTCAGAGTGTGTCGGACCATTTCCTGAAATTGCTTGCCATAATATTATTATCCTACCATGTGATTTTTCCTCAGAGCAAAAATATGGACTGATATTATTCAGGCATTCAGATTCTCCAAAATGGAAAATTCTTTCTTCAGCACATTTAACAATTGGATCAATAGTTAATATTGCTAATCCTACTTTTTCTTCTTTGTTTTAGACAGAGTTTTGACAGTGACAAGTAATATTTCTCTAAACTGTCATGGGGTTAATGGAAAGTTATTGTACTATATATGTTTTAAAAAATATGGGGAAGTTCTTGTGACACTGTAATCCAATGGAGTTTTGAGACTTAATTTCAGTACTTGGTCCTTTAAAAAACATTAAAGAGTTGAATAATGGAAGAGAGATTATGGTTATTAAATATGCAGAGGATACCAAGCAGGGAGGATCTGCAAGCACTTTAGAGGACAGGATTAGACTGTAAAATGATCTTGACAAATTGGAGAAATGGTCTGGAAAAATATGATGCAGTTTTAAAAGGACTTATGCATTTAAAAAGAACTAACTGCACAAATACGAGATGAAGAACCAGTGACCAGCACAATTTCTGAATAAAGCAGATCTGATGCTTTTTGTGAGTCACATTGACTCAACAGTTTCAGATTGAAAAGAATAAATAAATAAATAAATAAATAAAAGCAAAAGGAAAAAAAAACTTAGATAATGAAACATATGCAAAATGTCACATGCAAGATATTTCTATTTTTCTTATTATTGTACACTTTACACCTGAAGTACAACAGCTGGTTTGAGGTCCCACATTTGAAGAATGTGAAAATGAAAGATATTTATGGGTCAGTTTCCGAAAGAGAAGAAAGTAAGGAGACTTTCCAAATGTCTAGAGAATATGAGCTAAGAGGAGAAAAAAAAAAATTGTTTATTATATCAAGAAAGTGAAGAAACACACTTTGAATATATAAAGGAAAAGTTGCAAAGGGAAAACCTACTTTCTGTGTTCGGTACAAGCAACATAATGCACCATGAAGGATTTTACTCAGAAGTTAGAAGAGTCATTGTAATGATAAGAACATAAAATTTCTTAACTAGATTTCCCAGAGAAGATTGGAGATTTTTCTCAGTTCAAGTTTGTAAGTGCTAAGCTAAACAGATATCTTTCAGGTATAACACTGCAGTGGTTGATCCTATTTTCAAACAGAGGGAAGGACTATCTGCCCCTCTGAGGATCCTTTTAAGCATTATCATCAATGATCTTATCAATTAGTTCATTATCTAATAAAAGAATACCAATAGCAGAAAACTGGTACCAAAATGATTTTCTCAGAGTGAGAAGTATTGGTTCTTAAATTAGCTTTATAATTTACTACAATTTATGATCAACAAGAAAATGAGAACTTAACTTTTGAAAGTCTACTCCTAGGAAAGCGCTTTGTTCCCTATGGATGGAGACAATTAAAGGAGCTCTTGATTTTCTTCTTGTACTCTATTTCTACAAAATGTCTTTCAGGTACAATGACGATCTCACTATCAATCAGATTTTCTTTTATTTCCTGTAGCAGCATCATTGCAGAAAATACTTGGTTTGCTCAACTTTTGCAAGTTTTTGCAAGTTTTGAAGACCTACGTACGTAAGGACTTTGAAAGCAGTGGTGGTTTTGTTTGTCCATTTTTTTCATTAAGAGATTGGGGGACGGGGGAGCACAGTGAAATAGGTAAATGGATATGTGATGTTCATTAAGAGACAAGGACACAAACTGATCTCCTCCTTGTCTCACTTCAAACTGCAGTTGGCTTGATTTCTCACCATGTTTTCGCCACATATTTGGTTTTCATTGATATGTCTCAAACTGATTGAGAATTATTGACTTTCATCATGCGATACACAGATATTCAATAGTCTACCAAATTTTCCTCACTTAGTCAGTAGTCCAGTTTCTCTAGCTGTCCACTGAGTTGATGAAGATATTTTCAGGTATACATTGTTTGATTTAGAGCGTGAACTGATGCCTCCATTGTCCTAATTCAGTATTTTAACTACCAGAATACTTGTTATTCTGGAATTAAATTCTGAGCATTTTCAGCTGAAACCAGTTTACTTCCTACAAATATTCAGGAAGTCTCAGAGGGAGAAAGAGGGTAATCTGTCATGCTGGTAGTTGAAGCATGGCATTCACCTGCTATGTTAAAACATAACCAGTATTCCTATGCCAGATCTGGTAGTTATTTGAATGTGTATCTTTTGTACCTGGTATAAGTGAAGCAGTGTCACTAAGCTATTGGAGGGTCTTTTTTTTTTTTTTTTTAGAGTAAAGTTTGAAAGTTTGCACTCACTGAGACCCGCAGTTAAAACCTTGCTGTTGGCATTTTTCACAGAACAAAAGCTTATCTTCCAGCCACCTTAATTTTAGTTCCTTGGACCTTCAAAACAACAATTACTTTTCTGGCTAGTCATGCAAACCAGTATAGCAGATAGTCATTTGATCACTTTAATCTCACACAGAAGTCAGTAACCAGAACTACACTATATTCCTTTCTCATCATTTCTGGCCAACATTACAGAAATGCCCCCAACCAGGGCTGAACCTTGAGAGGAAGCAACAGAAAATCAGATGGAAATCACAGTTATGTGTACCACATTCTGCTTTCCAAAACTAAAGAGAAAAATTAAAACCTAGCCTATTTCCTCGGGTTGTTGGAAAGGAAGTTTAAGTTTCACTATTGTTACATCTGAAGTGTTATTTTTGGATACCTTAGCAGAACTGGAAAAATAAGATGAGAAGGCACAGATGGCAATTGACCTATCCAAAATAAAATATGAAAACAGTGGCAGAGGTGGAAAATACAAGTCTGTTTTGCTCTATATCAGTATCCAAATCCCTGGCTAAAACTCCAATTTGCATACTTACAGAACATCTTAAGAAGAGCATTACAAAAGGATTGCTTAACTGATATTCCTGAAATGAGAGAAGTATACAACTGAACTAAGAACACAGTGTCCTTTCCTTTTTGAAAGTTAATATATAGAGGTGTAGATAAAAAATGTCACCATCAAAATGAACACTAATTAGCAGACTTACTGGCAGTCTTACGAAAGAGGCCAAGAACCGAAATTAGAACTCTCCTTAAAACAGAGTGCCTGTCCAGTAAAAATTCTGGTATTTCAGTATATGTTTCTATTCTGAAGCACAAAGAAAAGTCATACTAATGAACATGTTATAGAAGAAAAAAATTCTGAAATGTGTCTCTTGGGAAAGGTCACAATTCAAAATTCACTATTTTCAATCCAAATGCAACAGCTCATTGATCATTTTGACTTCACAAAATTGTCAATTCCATCAGGATGTTGCATTATTATCTTTCACTCTGTTCCCTTGCTTCTCCAGCAAATCGAGAGGTTAATAGAAGACAAAGGAGGAAGGATTGACAATGATGACATCTCTGTTAAAAAAAAAAAAAAAAAAGTTTTTTTGAGGAGTTAAAGGCAAGTCAGACAGCTTTATTAGCAATGTTATACTTTTTCTAGAGGAAAACACACTGGTACTAAAACGTATATCTAAAAATGCTTAAAATATTTCTTTTTTTTTTTTTTTCCCACATAAATTCAAAAACAAACCAAGGATTTTTTTATTATTATTATTTTTATTTTTTAAACAATATGAGATGGATACTCAGCTAGTGTGGCTGCAAAAGTGTGGTGAATTAAATGGAACTACATTGATTTATACCTGCTGAAGGATTTGACTCTGTATAAAAAGCCAAAGAAATTAAGCATTTATTACATTTATCCACTGTCTCATTTCTCTGAAAAAGAAAATGTATTACGCCATAGTTTGCTATTGCAAGGGAAGTTAGGAAAGAGTAAGCAGAGGTAGGTGAAAGCTTATTAGTTAATACATTCATGTCTTTATGGAAGTGACACATAGAAGGGGAAGGAAAAAAATGGCCATGCTGAAATCTACGAGAGTACAAGAAATATCAGAGATCCCAAGGTACCATATGGAAAGCTCTCTGCAAGACAGCGTCTCCGTTCTACTACAAACCACAGTAGAGAAGAGATGTTTTTTACATTTTTCTTTGATGTAAAGCTTAGACAGTTGAACTCTATTATAATGTCTTCAGGAAGTATATGATCCATTCCATTATCACTATGACAAAGAGAAAGAATTGCTTATGATTTCAGAAAGGTCACACTAAACTGATGTTCTGCCTCTATGTGCTCTAGCTATGATGATGATGATAATAATAATAATAATAATAATAAAAGTTTAAAGATGAAGTTTACAGTCAGACATACTGAGGGAAAAGAAAAAGAGAGACAAAAAATTAACATTTAAAAAGAAACTCTTATCTGCAAGACATTTTCTAACCCTCTTATTTTTCTTCAGCATACCTGCTGGCAGTTATTATATTTATACATGTACAAATAAACAGGGGACAAGATTCTGATATCGGTTCCTGGAAGGTAAATATAATGTTGTTGTAATAAAAGCACTGCAACAGACCGTTATTATTAACAGTTATGTATGTGTTAAGATCTATCTGGCTGGCTGATTTGGGGCAGATGTGAGATAGTTCTGACCATGGTGTGAGACCCAAGCCAGCTCCAATTTAAAAGATGTGTGGCAGAGTTATTGTGTTGTTCAGCCCAAGATAATTCAGTCTTCCTCCCACCAGAGCTTATTATTTTTAGCTCTGAGCTCAACAGCAACTCCATGGCTTAGAGCAAGGGCTGACCAAATTCTTGCATGTATTGTGAATATATAGTATCATGTTTAATATACCCCCTGTATTGACTGGAAGACCCTAGACAAAGGTGGACTCTTCTTGAGCTAGATGCTTTGCACATACATTACAAATGACAGTCTCCCTACCTAGAACTTCATACCAGGTACCTAGTTATTAATAGTTTCTTTGGTAATCTTTGTAATAACATTAATCATGTTGAAATTCCTAGGCTTCTAGAGTGTAAAGGCAAGAGGAGATGAACAACTCCATTTGAGCAGGTCTCTTTGTAAACCTCAGATCCAGTGAAATCGTGAAGGCAACCAGTTCGTGTTGAAAATGCACAGAAAATTATTTCAGTGGAGCATAAGGAAATGAACTAACATCACTGGACCATGAAAAGAAGAGAGAAATACAGTGTGATGAGGCAACTCCTATAGGGCCTGGATATGTCTAAGTTATGTGGTTAAGTGCTAAACATCTATCTGGAGTCTGGGAGCGGAACAGAAAGAAACACATAAATGAAAAAGACACATAAGACAATAGAAAGGCTTTCTTGATTATTTACATGAGTTTATTAAAAATGGTATGGAAAATACAACTTTCTCAAGTCACATTTCAGAGATTTTGGAGCTTGAAAATTTTGCAAATGTGACTTCAACAGAAAAACAAAACAAAACAAAACACACACACATGTAGACAGTCATTGACCTATAATAACCATCAGTCTAAAGGGAAAAAAAAATAAAAATCAAATATAAAGTAGAAAGCACTGATTCAGAACTCAGAAGATTCTTTAGCATAATTCTTCCATTTCCATTTTGCTGCTTTCATTTTCTTGTTGCAAATATAGCTCTATAAACCATAGAAATAAGCTGCATGCAATTAAAATGGCATAATAGCTGAAAGGAATGCATTGATAATTATGTTTAAATCCATAACATTAGAAGAGTCTAGCATTGCTCAGAGTCCACACATTGTCATCTGTCAGTAGTTGCAGTTCCACTGTAACCTAAAATTAAAGCTCTTTTTCTCCTGAGATAACTTGATAACTTCTCTTGCAGCTGGCGGGTTTGTGTTAGGTTTCTTTCTTTCTTTCTTTCTTTCTTTCTTTCTTTCTTTCTTTCTTTCTTTCTTTCTTTCTTTCTTTCTTTCTTTCTTTCTTTCTTTCTTTCTTTCTTTCTTTCTTTCTTTCTTTCTTTCTTTCTTTCTTTCTTTCTTTCTTTCTTTCTTTCTTTCTTTCTCTCTTTCTCTCTTTCTCTCTTTCTCTCTTTCTTTCTCTTTCCTTCTTTATTTCCTTCTCTTTCTCTTTCTCTTTCTCTTTCTCTTTCTCTTTCTCTTTCTCTTTCTCTTTCTCTTTCTCTTTCTCTTTCTCTTTCTCTTTCTCTTTCTCTTTCTCTTTCTCTTTCTCTTTCTCTTTCTCTTTCTCTTTCTTCTTTCTCTTTCTCTTTCTCTTTCTCTTTCTCTTTCTCTTTCTCTTTCTCTTTCTCTTTCTCTTTCTCTTTCCCTTTCCTTTCCTTTCCCTTTCCCTTTCCCTTTCCTTTCCCTTTCCCTTTCCCTTTCCTTTCCTTTCTCTTTCTCTTTCTCTTTCTCTTTCTCTTTCTCTTTCTCTTTCTCTTTCTCTTTCTCTTTCTCTTTCTCTTTCTCTTTCTCTTTCTCTTTCTCTTTCTCTTTCTCTTTCTCTTTCTCTTTCTCTTTCTCTTTCTTTCTCTTTCTCTTTCTCTTTCTCTTTCTCTCTTTCTTTCTTTCTCTTTCTCTTTCTCTTTCTCTCTCCTTCTTTCTCTCTTTCTTTCTCTTTCTTTCTCTTTCTTTCTCTTTCTTTCTCTTCCTTCCTTCCTTCCTTCCTTCCTTCCTTCCTTCCTTCCTTCCTTCCTTCCTTCCTTCCTTCCTTCCTTCCTTCCTTCCTTCCTTCCTTCCTTCCTTCCTTCCTTCCACCACTGCTATATAGTCCTCAATTCTTTTACCATTTTAAGGTTTTGAAAACAGACAAACAAACGTTCAGCTTTAACTAAATATTTTGTGATATATTTTTTTTTTTGTTTAGAGAGTCCGTAGTTCTTTCATGATATATCCTGTGCTCTTTTCTGTGGGAAAACAGTTCGGAAAGTAAGTTTCAGCTGTACTCATATCAGGGATTTTGTGAAAATACTGTCCCCACACTTTATTTTAAACTCGCAATACAAGAGAAACTGTACAAAGAATCTGGAGAACTGTAACAGGCACTGTCTATGTTGAATCAGGACTGGATCCAGCAACGAATTTAGCATAAGTTTATGATCAGGGATTTAGGGCCTGATCAAAATGCTAGTGAAGTCAATACAAAAGCTGATGTCACTGGGCATTGGATCATGCCCTTAATGAACTAAGCAGAACCTGCAGTACTGAATTTTAAGGGCCTAATCCAATATCTCTTAACTTAAATGCACACCAGATTTAAACATTACATAGTGATGTAGATTTTGATTTTTAAAAACATTTTAAATGACACTCGTCTAAAAGAACATTAATTTAAGATTAGAATGAAATAAGTGTATGTCTTTCTGTCAAGTTCATTCAGATGTTAACAACTGTGAATACACTGCACTTTAGACTTCAGCATAGAGTAATAACCACAGCTCAAGACTGTCAGACAGGCTGAATTATGCACAGAATGGTAGATATTCACCTCTACTTTTTCACTTCTATTTCTTCACTCTAGCTCTGTTAAAGACATAGTCAGGATAGGTCAAATAAGTGCCCCCATTGCTCCTTCAATCACATTTTCAATTTTACATGAAAATGCAACCTATATAATTAGGAGTTACTTATTCCATGAACATTCAACCAATTCCAAAATTCAAAGACTTATACCCAGTGAAAGGAAGTAATTCTTCTTATCCTAAAGAAAGTTTTCATTTGAAGAGTCATCTCAAGTCTTTTTTATGAAGCATAATATGAGATTCATCCTATTTCATTTTCCTAAGGTACTTATTGCTGTATGTATAAAAAAGGATCCTGGGATCAGCACCTTGCTTGATGCCAAAATGTAGACGGTATGAAGGTCTGCCTCAAAGTCCACATTTCAAAAGAAAAACTATCCCAAACTGCAGCTGTATTCTCTGAGAGCATCTAATAACCAGGGATGCATTTTTATTTTTATTTTTTTTAATATAAAGTTTATTGCTGCAATTCTGTCCATGCAATGGTGGAAAGAAAGATATTATGTCATTTAAAGACTTATTGTGCACTTGCAATTTAGTCGATAATAATTATGATTAAGACGACTACGGCTATTTCAGGAGTGACCATAAAGATTCAATGCCAACTTTCATTTTCTGTATTTTTACTCTTTAGTCTCATCTGTTTGCTTCCATTTTTCTTCTTCACAATTAAAGAAGCTGCTCATATGTTATAAAGGACTACATAATATGCTGCTAAAAACACAAGCGCATACACAGAGAGGGAACAGGATTTAAATAATAGTAAATAAATTTGTAGTAAGAATAAGCACATTTATTCCAGCTAGAATAGTAATAACTGAATGCCCTTTAATACATTAAATGAAAGGCAATCATTTTTCATATCTGAAGTGAATTGCCCATTTCAATAAGTGTTTTTATGTTTTGGGTCTTCATTTCTCAAAATGCAGCCTTCTTTCCATTATAAGAAGCTAATTAAGTGCAAAGCTTGCTTGTGAAAATGCCTAACAGAAGGGGTGTGATGCAATTCTCATGTTTCTTCTCCTTAAATTGATATTTAAGAAGTTTCTCCAAATTTTGAGGCAGTAAATTTCCCATAGATGGTTTGAACTGTGCAGTGAAGAATTCTGAGAATGATTAAAAATCTCTCTGGAAATTATTCATGTGTGTTAAATCCTATTGGACTAACCCATAAGGGTTCAATTAGTCAAGATCATTATTTAGAACCTACATTTGCATATGCAGATTGGGTAATTGTGCATGTATCTGACAGTATCATCTCTTTGACCAACAAGTAATTTAAATGGCCTAAGGGTATAATCCTCAGATTAATGTTCCTGATATAGATATAACTAGTGATATACCTTTAGAAGGCTGTTGGTCCCCAGGGATATGAGAAGGGCTACAGAACACACTGAGGTTCCACATGTAGGTCACGGATGAACCCAGGTAGATAATATGTCAAACGTATTAGCATTTGAGCACTGTTCAATCATTTATTTGTTTATAACCCATCTGTGACTTTAAATTTATGCTGAAAATGTAATTCATAAAATTAATGCAGATTGGAACCATGAGTCCAATGTAAAAGCTTCCCAAAGGAAGGCTCCTGCTTGTGCAGATTCATCTTTACAGCTCCTAAGTCCTCAAATAGCCTCATAGATACTTTTTTTATTTGTCCATCTAAAAGTTAGCTTTTGGAGTAATAGTAGTGAATGATATGAGTGTTTTTGTTTTGTTTTGTTTTGTTTTTCTGTGAAGAAAAATGAAACTGTATAACTGTATGCCTTCATGAAAGAACACTGTTCTGATAAAAAGCAGCAATAAAACAAGGATATGCAGAAAGAAAAGAGTATGCATAGGTCTTCATGCGCTGCTGTGAATCCTGGGTTGTACTATGTACTTTGGTTTCACAGAAGCTCAGTTTTACTGTCTTTCCTGCTCCTGTGAAGCCAATGTGCATATGTGTAACTGCCAAGACTTCCTGAATTTCTGTGTAAGCTTGGGTAACTCATTTAATGTTTTTCTGCCTTAATATTCACATCCACAAAAGGAAACTGTCGTGCCATCAGCCTCTTTATTAAAGAATTTGACTTCTTTGGACAAAAGCTTCTTTAATATGGAAGCATTAGGTATTATTAATGAATAACAAATGCTGTTTTAATTCACATTAAAAATGAAACATGAAAAAATAAATAAAACCCCAACACATTCTGTTAGAAGACCTTACTGCACTGTGAAAACTTTTCTTGATGTTGTTGTTGAAATTTAATCATATCTTTGCCATCTTCAACAAACCACAGGAACTGCATCTCCCTGTGGACACAGCCTTAAAGAAACACAACAAAGCAGCAAAGTTTAAAAAGAATTTAGTATAGATTTTTTTTTCTTGTCTAAACATAAAAGGTCCTCTGTAACCAGCTCCTTAAGAAAGAAAATGAAAAAAAATGAAAAGCTGTTGCTATTATTTTTGGCAGTCTGCTAGCACACAGCACCATGCTGGCAGCACTGTCTTTCAGTCACATGTACTTCTTTCCCCTTTCCAAACTCTGCCTGGGGATCTTATTTTTATCTGGGAATAAGGTCCTGTTTTGCCTGGATTACCTGCTGAAAGCTGAATAACAAGTGCCTGGGAAAACAGAAGTATTCTTCACTTCATATGATAAAGAGAGATGTAACAAACAAACAAAAAAAAACAGTTATAATTATTCTGAAATTCATTAGGAAGGCAACAAAAGAAATAATGCACAATGACACAAAATTCTCCTTAATTCTTGTTGTTTGTAACATACATCCTATCTCTCTCTCTTGCACCACTTTACTTAAAATCAAACTTTCTCTCTCTCTATCTCTGTCTCTCTCTTTTACAGATGACATTAACCTGAAATCAATGTCTTAGGAGTTTAGCTTTGAGAATCGTAACAGTGGGGATGATTTTCCCTAACTCAGCTGTCTAAAAGCTGAGTTTTGGGCTGGGATCATTATCTAGTTTGTCTCTGTAGTTAATGGAGAGAGGTGGAAATTGGCCACCTCTCTTAACCACCGTTTTAGGATGAATCACCTTCTGGAGGTATATAGCTCCCTTCACTTATCACAGAAAGTCTTGAAATCTAATTTGAACAGGAGGCTAAAGTTTTAGGCAACCAGCGCTAGGGAAGATGACTCCCACATTTAGCTGTAAGTGTTAGGAGTCAGGTTTTAACACCTAGATTTTCAAAGCTATTTCAGCCTCAGCATTGTAAGACCCAATTCATTTAAATAGCTAAGATCCATTTTCAAAAGTAGTTTAAACACTTATATAGCTATTAACATGCATAGAGAGGCAGCCAAACATCAAATGAGTATTCCAACTGTTCACATATGCCTAATTCCCATCAAAATCAATGCATAGATGGTTTTGAAAATCTCACTAGGCATATACCTAAATACCTGAATACTCTGAAGAATCTAATCCTTGGTCTTTCACCAGGTAATAAGGAACTAATGTGAAACTTGCTAACACCTTTTCACCCAGATGAAAGCCTCTCTCTTACTTGCACAGCTCAAAACTTTTTGTCTTTACAGTGCATCAGAAAGGCAATTGGCTACATCATCCATGTCCATGAAATAAAACCTCTGAGTATGCAAACAAAAGTGTTGTATTTCTATTGTTTTTTTTTTCCTATTTATTTATTTATTTATTCTGTCTGCTCCAAGTAGTGTATCACATTGCCAACTCGCATCCATTCTGCTGAACAATGTTGATTCTATTTTTTTCTCCTTTACTTTCCAAGTATTTCTCTCTCTAGTATATATTCTCTGCCTGCTTTTCAGCCCATGATACAGCTTTCGGTTGTGCATAGTTGTTTTTTTTTTTTTTTTTTTTTTTTTAACACCATGCCTCATAGATAATTTTACACTACTCTTCTCAACTCGTCCAGTTTTGCAACACTTCCCAATTCAGTTGCATCCATTAATTTAATAACCGTGCTATTGACTCTCATTTGCAGATCATTAGTGAAGATAAAGATGGACCAACACTAGTCCTTAAGGCATGTCATTAGATACTTTCCCACAACTCAATACACCACTATTTATCATCACCTTTAATTTAAAGTCCTGTAACAACTTCCGACTCCAAATCTATTCATAGGCATCTGAATTTAAATGAATTACAGCACTCACACATTGTGAAACAAATGTGTCCAATATGCAATGTCAAGTTGTAGGACACCACAAAATCAGCAGAACCAGTTGCAATTCACAAGCATTGTACTGTCAGACACTGGTAACATTCTCCAGGCTACAGATGTGGAGATTTACAATCAGAAGCACTGAGTTTTGACCCATTCTAATACATATGATTTGGTATGTAAAACCTTGACAAGTCTAGGAAGTCCAAGTCTTACATGTGACATGACACATCAGTTTATGCTTTATTCTGGCTACTCCCTCCCACTTTTTATTCATAAATGATTCATTTTTCTTGTTCTTATTCCCTTTCTCTGCTAAAAGAACAGAAGGAAATACTAAGATGCTCAACAGAAATGTCAGACTAATGATTTTTTCCATCCATATTATCACATGCTATTGCCAGTGCAGTCTTTTTGCGCTGATTCCCCTATAGATTTTACAGTGCAAACAAAATGCTGTATTCTCTTTTTATTGCTAATCACCCCAGTAAAGTCCTTCCTCCTTTATATAAAATTTCCTTGCGAGAAAAATGATGTGGTTTAAAATGTTCAGCCAGTCAAGACATCAAGACAAAAATTTAGAATGGAGTAGAGTAGAGTAGAGTAGAGTAGAGTAGAGTAGAGTAGGATAGGATAGGATAGGATAGGATAGGATAGGATAGGATAGGATAGGATAGGATAGGATAGGATAGGATAGGATAGGATAGGATAGGATAGGATGGGATGGGATGGGATGGGATGGGATGGGATGGGATGGGATGGGACGGCACAGGAGGGGACAGGAGGGGACAGGACAGGATAGGAAGAAAAGAAAAGAAAAGAAAAGAAAAGAAAAGAAAAGAAAAGAAAAGAAAAGAAAAGAAAAGAAAAGAAAAGAAAAGAAAAGAAAAGAAAAGAAAAGAAAAGAAAAGAAAAGAAAAGAAAAGAAAGGAAAGGAAAGGAAAGGAAAGGAAAGGAAAGGAAAGGAAAGGAAAGGAAAGGAAAGGAAAGGAAAGGAAAGGAAAGGAAAGGAAAGGAAAGGAAAGGAAAGGAAAGGAAAGGAAAGGAAAGGAAAGGAAAGGAAAGGAAAGGAAAGGAAAGGAAAGGAAAGGAAAGGAAAGGAAAGGAAAGGAAAGGAAAGGAAAGGAAAGGAAAGGAAAGGAAAGGAAAGGAAAGGAAAGGAAAGGAAAGGAAAGGAAAGGAAAGGAAAGGAAAGGAAAGGAAAGGAAAGGAAAGGAAAGGAAAGGAAAGGAAAGGAAAGGAAAGGAAAGGAAAGGAAAGGAAAGGAAAGGAAAGGAAAGGAAAGGAAAGGAAAGGAAAGGAAAGGAAAGGAAAGGAAAGGAAAGGAAAGGAAAGGAAAGGAAAGGAAAGGAAAGGAAAGGAAAGGAAAGGAAAGGAAAGAAAAGAAAAGAAAAGAAAAGAAAAGAAAAGAAAAGAAAAGAAAAGAAAAGAAAAGAAAAGAAAAGAAAAGAAAAGAAAAGAAAAGAAAAGAAAAGAAAAGAAAAGAAAAGAAAAGAAAAGAAAAGAAAAGAAAAGAAAAGAAAAGAAAAGAAAAGAAAAGAAAAGAAAAGAAAAGAAAAGAAAAGAAAAGAAAAGAAAAGAAAAGAAAAGAAAAGAAAAGAAAAGAAAAGAAAAGAAAAGAAAAGAAAAGAAAAGAAAAGAAAAGAAAAGAAAAGAAAAGAAAAGAAAAGAAAAGAAAAGAAAAGAAAAGAAAAGAAAAGAAAAGAAAAGAAAAAAAGAAAAGAAAAGAAAAGAAAAGAAAAGAAAAGAAAAGAAAAGAAAAGAAAAGAAAAGAAAAGAAAAGAAAAGAAAAGAAAAGAAAAGAAAAGAAAAGAAAAGAAAAGAAAAGAAAAGAAAAGAAAAGAAAAGAAAAGAAAAGAAAAGAAAAGAAAAGAAAAGAAAGGAAAGGAAAGGAAAGGAAAGGAAAGGAAAGGAAAGGAAAGGAAAGGAAAGGAAAGGAAAGGAAAGGAAAGGAAAGGAAAGGAAAGGAAAGGAAAGGAAAGGAAAGGAAAGGAAAGGAAAGGAAAGGAAAGGAAAGGAAAGGAAAGGAAAGGAAAGGAAAGGAAAGGAAAGGAAAGGAAAGGAAAGGAAAGGAAAGGAAAGGAAAGGAAAGGAAAGGAAAGGAAAGGAAAGGAAAGGAAAGGAAAGGAAAGGAAAGGAAAGGAAAGGAAAGGAAAGGAAAGGAAAGGAAAGGAAAGGAAAGGAAAGGAAAGGAAAGGAAAGGAAAGGAAAGGAAAGGAAAGGAAAGGAAAGGAAAGGAAAGGAAAGGAAAGGAAAGGAAAGGAAAGGAAAGGAAAGGAAAGAAAGAAAAGAAAAGAAAAGAAAAGAAAAGAAAAGAAAAGAAAAGAAAAGAAAAGAAAAGAAAAGAAAAGAAAAGAAAAGAAAAGAAAAGAAAAGAAAAGAAAAGAAAAGAAAAGAAAAGAAAAGAAAAGAAAAGAAAAGAAAAGAAAAGAGAAAAGAAAAGAAAAGGGTAATTCACTTTGAAGAGACCTACAAAGATCATCAAGTCCAACTGCTTGACTACTTCAGGGCTAACCAAAAGTGAAAGCATGTTACTGAGGGCCTTATCCAAACACCTCTTGAACACTGAGGGGTAAGTCTGTTCCAGTGTTGAATCGCCCTCACAGTAAAGAAGTATTTCCTAATATCCAGTCTGAGCAACCCCTGGTGCCGCTCTGTGCTGTTCCCCTGTGCCTTGTCATCAGCTGCCAGGGAAGAGAGACTGGCACTACCCTCCCATTTTCCCTCAGGAAGTTGCAAAGAACAATTGTCTCTTGGCCTTCTCTTCTCCAAACTAGAAAACTAATGTGGCCTCAGCTTCTCCTCATAGAACATGCCTTCCACACTTTTACCCACTTTCTTGCCCTTCTATGGACACTTTCACGTATCTTAACATCCGTTTTATTTTGAGGAGCCCAGAACTACACACAGTATTCAAGATGAAGCCTCACTAATGCTAAATACAGGGTTACAGTCATCTCTTTTGTCCAGCTGGCTATGCTATGTTTAATGCATCCTAAAATGCACTTTGCTCTCTTGGCTGCCAGGGCACACTGCTGGCTCATGTTGAGACTGCTGTCAATCAGCACTCCCAAGTCCATTTCTGTAGAGCTGCTATCTAGCCACTTGTCTCCCAATCTGTAACTGTGTCCAGCATTACTCCATCCTAGGTGAAGAACCTGGCATTTAACTTTGTTGAAGTTCATGCCATTTACATAAGTGTTGATTGAAAGCTAGCCTTTCTTTTTCACATGCAAACCTAGGAAAGACCCATCTATTTCATGGAATCAGCTGAGATTGTGAAAGAATACCACAAGTCTAATGAAAACTTTTTTTTTTCTTTTCTTTACATTCACTTGTTTTGCTTATCTTAACCCTTTGTCTGACTTCCACTAGGTCCAGGTGATCTGGACTTCAAAAGGAAATCTTTTTGGCATTATTTAGAGACATTAATTTGTTTATCCTCATTTAACAGCAGGAATACTGAAGAACTAACAGGTGAAATAACTTGCCAAACGTTGTTGAAGAAGCTAGTGCTATCAGTTAAACACACAAACTGGATTTTTTTGGTTTCAGCTTAGTTTTCCAACACCTCGGTCAGTTTTTCTCCTATAAGTGATGGATTATTATTAAGGCTGTTGAATGTTAAGCTTTGAAGCTTAATTCCCTTAAGATTCTGGTGAGAACTGAGTTTACATGTCTCAGTAGACAACCTTGGTAATCCTTCCCTTTATATCCTCAGGTATAGCTTGGGACTCGTTTCAGTATTACCTGTAGCACAGAACCGGATAAATTACTCATCCGCTCTATATTGTAGTCAGGTAATAGAGTTTTCATTTGATACTGTATAAACAATAAAGGTCAAGTGTATCCTTCCTCCATTCTTTCTTTAGGAA
Source organism: Anser cygnoides (assembly GCF_040182565.1). Classification (NCBI taxonomy): domain Eukaryota; kingdom Metazoa; phylum Chordata; class Aves; order Anseriformes; family Anatidae; genus Anser; species Anser cygnoides. Next base: position 55,499,077 of record NC_089912.1, on the reverse strand, counting down.
TAGGAGGTTCCTTCCTTCATGTTCTGATGTAAGACCAGAAAAAAATGGTAATAAAATTTGACCATCATTCAGTAGATAAGAAAATGTTAGAACATAGTATGCTGCTGAATGATTTCCTTACTAGACTCTTGCTGCCCAAAGCTATTAGTGCAAGATATGCTGACTGAATTAGTGTTAAGTTCCTATCTGCCTCCCACGCAATATTTCAACACCAAGCAGAAGGAAAGAACTAAGAATAAATTAGGTGGGCATGGCTTGAGTGTTTTCAACCTGAAAAACAAGAGTCCACACAAAGGAAACCAACTGGTCAATAAGTGCCATTCTGTGCCCACAAAAGGAATTAATCTGTTCAACTATATCAACCTGAATGCTTAGTTCTTTAGCAAAAATCAGAGTGATGATTTTTTTTTCCCCTAAGACTATAACATTGACAAATCTAGTACTCCTGCTGATAATAGTAGCCACAAGAAAGATTCTTCTTTAAATACAGTTCTTTTTGTTTGTTTGTTTGTTTGTTTTTTCCTTTATACAATATTCTTTATGGATCTTAACTAAAGGTAATCAGAAATGTTATGTAAAAAGGATGGCTCTGTGGTTAAAAATGCATTGTCATCATTCTGATTTGCTCCTTCCTGCTCTCCCTCCTCCCTGATTTTTGAATTATAATAATAAAAAATGCAGCTTAAACAAGCTTGTTCAAAAAGTAAAGCAATACCTTAGAGATATGTGTGTTGGTTCCTTGTATTTAACATCACTGTTGTTATTCTGTGAATGGATTACAGCCCTTACAATTGTGGTGTTTTTACCCTGATGGGCAGCTGAACTCCACCACAACCATTCTCCCTCACACCCCCTCCTCAAAGAAAAAGGGAGAAAATAAAATGGAAAGGGCTCAAGGGTTGAGATAAGGACAGGAGATCACTCAACAATTATTGTCACAGGCAAAACAGACTCAACATAGGGAGATTAATATAATATATTGGCTATCACTAGCTGAAGAGAGCAGTGAGAAATTAAAAGCAAATTAAAACCACCCTACCACCCTGTTACTCTATATCCACCCTATATCCTCTCTGTGAGCAGTGCAGGGGAACAGGTAAATGGGGCTGCAGTCAGACCCTAACACTTCATCTCTGCCGCTCCTTCACAGACACTCTCTACCCCTGCTCCACGTGGGGCGCCTCCCATGGGAAGCCATCCTTCCCAAACTGATCGCGCAGCTAAACTCCACCATGGATGCTCTCTCACTCCCCTTCCTCAAAGTAAAAGGGGGAGAAATACAAGGGAAAGGGCTCCTCAAGGATTGACATAAGGACAGCGAGATCACTCACCAATTATCATCACTGCCAAAACAGACTCAGCATAGGGAGATTAATATAATACATTGGCTATCACTAGCAGACTAAAACAGTAAGAAAGTAAAAGCAAACTGAAAACATCTTCCCCCTCCATCCAACAACTTCTACCTCCTCCCCCAAGCGGTGCAGGGGAATGGGGAATGGGGGCTGCAGTCAGTCAGTGCGGACACTGACTCCACTGCTCCTTCGTGGTCACTCCCTGCCCCTGCTCCACGTGGGGTCCCTCCCACAGGATGCCATCCTTCCTGAAATGTTCCTGCATGGGCTGTCCACATCAGCAGCTCCTCAAGAACTGCAACATGGGTCCACACCATGGGGTCCATCCATCAGGAGCAAACTGCTCCAGCATGGGTCCCCCACGAGTGGCAGCTCCCCCCAGACCCCTGCTCCTGTGTGGGTTGCTCTCCACGGGCTGCAGCTCTGGCCCAGGGCCTGCTCCTGCGGGGGCTCTCCATGGGCCGCAGCCTCCTCCAGGCCACATCCACCTGCTCCACCGGGGGCTCCTCCACGGGCTGCAGCGTGGAGATCTGCTCCGTGTGGGACCCATGGGTGCAGGGGGACAGCCTGCTCCCCCAGAGGCCTCTCCACAGGCCACAGGGGAACTGCTGCTGCGTGCCTGGAGCACCTCCTGCCTTCCTGCTGCACTGACCTTGAGATCTGCAGGGCTGCTTCTCATTCCCCTCTCTCCCAGATGCTGTAGATTAGCAGTTTTTTTTTTCCACTTTCTTCGATCTGCTCTCCCAGAGGCCCATCCAGCGTCGCTCATGGCTCGGCTGTGGCCAGCAGCGTGTCCCTTTTGTAGCTGGCTGGAGCTGGCTCTACTCTGACGTGGGGCAGCTGCTGGGCTCTGCTCACAGAGGCCGACCCTGCAACCCCCTTGCTACCAAGCCCTTGCCACAGAAACCCTATGCAATGTACCAAACAATACACCCATTTAATTGACTAAGTGATGAGAAACAAAATGCTGTATGTTGATTGATTTCCATTCATGATGAGAAGATGAATCCCACAAGCTTCCAAGATCATACAAAGCCGTAGTTCTGAAGGTACTATGATGGGTACTGACAAGCAGGGCTCCTACCACTTCTCATCACCATCGAAATCCAGCACATAATAAGGCTGGCCCTTGTCCCTGCTGAAGAACTATTTCATCCTGACAGAAGCCAACCACACAAGAGGCTTCAATTAAAATTCACGTAACAGTGTCAATGAATGACAAATGAGGGAACCCAACCCATGTTTGAATCCTAATGGTGCAGCTTCCCTCCACCTCCCGTTTTATTTAACATGATCACTGATACCGTCTTTTCAGTTTTTACTCATTTTAATTGTGCATGATTTATTTCCTTGTTTCATCAGCTCCATCTATCAGAGAAAAATGAGAGTTATGAAAAAGAGTCTGAAGGCTGCCAAATACTGACTTTTTTATTAATTTCTGCTATATATATGATTAATTTCTTCCTTGAACACTGGACTGATGGCTACATGCACTCTGACTCATGTTTAAAATAATGAAATTATGGCAGTATTTAAAACAATATATACACTTATTATAAACCTCCCCTCATTCATAAAGGTTACATACTGAGTAGTGAAATGGCTAGACCTATAGACCCATTTTATTTTGCAAATCTTAATTGTTCTGTTCTTTTACAAAGATACTAGTATTTAAGGCATATTATTTTAGAATAAAGGTTTCACTTTCCCTAAGCATTAGGACTTAAAAAATAATAATAATAATAATAACTTTGACATTTCATTTATAGGCATTTTAATTATCTGGATGGTTTCCTTTAAATGCTAGAAGTAGGCAGGGAGAATTTGTACTTATAGAAGGAGAAACTGCTTCCAGGAGTTCCTAATTTTCATGTGTTTTGAATTTTAATATCTTTTCTGGGTCAGGTTTTCACAGACTTAGAAGAGGGTATACATTGACCTTAAACTATTGTACAGTTTTAATAATATTTTTAGTCTCTATTGGTTATTTGCGAGAAAGAGCTCTAGTTTGTTTATGCTTCTTTTTCCCTCTACTTTCCTTCCACAGTAGCAGAAAAGCCCCAAGGCTTCAGAGAACAGGCTGTCCCTTTTTTTTCTTCTTTTCCCCACCTTCTAACTTTTAAAAAGACAAATACAAGGAACTGTGAAATCCACTAGTCCATGGGGTCAGGAATTTTTCACCCACTCCTGTCAGTTTGGACTGCTATTTTTGAGATAATGAATCCCTGAACTCCCCTCTTGCAGTATCTCCCATTAATGAAGCTGAATTTTTATAGAGCTTTCTTTTCTTTCCACCTCACATCCCTTTCCCCCTCAGTTTCTTTTAGCTTCTTACATTGTTAGGGATGTAGACAAGTAATGACCCCACTGGGAACATTTAGAAATATTTTTACTTACTTTCAATTTGGTGTTATTTTTGCTTCTTCTTCACCTTTGCAGTCATTGTATACCTGTTTGACAAGTATAAACAGCAGAACCAGCTCTAGGAGATATAACCAGAACAAGGTAATATCTGAAGTCTCATCACCTCAAAATGTGGCAACATGATTTTACTTTAAGTTATAATGATGTTCCTCCTTGAGGCTCAGTCAGAATAAAAGTGTTTTTGGCCTAGTCCCGGTCTGAGTTACATCACTGTAAATAGGGCACCTCTCTCTTGAAGAAGGAATTGTAACTGCTCTGGCAAACTGCTGTAGCTGAAATGAATTATCAGGCATGTAACTACAGACAAGTGGGACCCAATAATTTTGTTGTTGTTGTTTGTTTGCTTTAAAAGGATGGACAACAAGACATTTTTTGTTTTGTTTTTGTTTGTTTTGGTTTAGTTTGATTTTTTTTTTTTTTTTAATCAAAGGCATGAGAAAAGGACTTGAGGGTTGGTAGATGATTTTTTTATCTGAAGTACCCTATACAAGTTTCCATTCCAAAGAGGTGAAATGGGGATTCCAAATGTGCATGTTGAGATGGGGAAATTTGTCCTTTCTATGATTTGTCTATCCTGATTTTTTTATCGTTTCAGCCCTTCAGAACAGTAGCTTCTTTAACATATCTGGCATGGTAGAACACTGATCTTGTCTGAAGCTCTGAAACTCGTGAAATGTAAATAACAATGCATTTTAGGCTATATCACTTTTGTAAAGATCCACAAGTACAAGTTAGCTTCCCAGGCCACGAGTTTATGACGTTTCAGGTTCTTCTGATTCTAGTTCAGACAAATCAGTTAAGTTTAGCATTTTGTTGTCAGCATGAGCTTTTTCTTTCAATTTTAAATTTTCTGTAGCATATTCTGAAAATGACTCAAGTATGCACCTAACCACACATTTCACTTTTAGCGCATGACTAATCCTTTTGACTTCAGTGACTATAATAATGTTTTTAATGTTATAAGGAGCTGAAATTCTTTTGCAAATCAGAAGCAGGCATCCCTGAACTGAACAAGCATCGGTCCTTCACATGCCAACCAATCTGCAGTTTTAAAACCTTCAGGAAAATATGGTTTTCAAGTCTGATGAAAAAAACACAATAAGGACTAAATTTGGAAACAAATCTGTTCTGCCATTTTTCCCAGCTACATTAAAGGCTGGTGACTATGTTTTTGCTTGGTTTGATTTTATTGTTCTCATCATATAAATTCTATATAATACAGATGCAAAATGAGATGGGGGATCGGGAGGGGGTGGGAGTTTTATAATTGAACCTCAATGAGCTTCAACAAAATATGGTACTTACATGAACTATGAGTCCAGGTATGGTGCACAGAGCAAATAATAAGTGAGAGTTGAATAGAAAGATGACCAGCAAGCTAAATGGAACTAAGTAGTTAATAAGCAGAGAGTTAATGAGTTTGTGAGTTAATAATCTATTGAGTTTAGGTTCTCTGCTTCAAGGTGATAATATGCAGTTTTAAGTTTGTGGCTTACCTATTTCTAACTTCAGTTATACATTTGTGTAACAAAATGTCAAACTTCAAAATCCCTTCTTGTCATGCGTATGAAAACTAGTATGACTTTTCCACACCCGTCCACAGTAACTGAGACCATAGAGAATGACTTGGGCAGAGAAGAGTTTAGACAAAAAGGGAAGTAATATATATATATATTATTTTAACAAATTATATTTTTTAACCTATATTTCTTATGACACAGTAGCAGTACAATAAATAGTGCTAAAACTTAAGCAACATCTTTACCCAAACTGCAATGAGCCCTATAAAAATCAGTAGACCCAACTGTGAAGTAAACTATTAGCCATGTGTGCCATGGTTTCATAACATTCTTTTTAATTTTTCTTCATCCCCATAAAGCCTCATGCTATGAAACAGAAGACAACCACACAGCTGAAAAGGTTTTAAAGAAAAATGTCCACTTGAATACTTTTATGATAATTTTTAACCCGTTTGCAGCATGATCTGATTAATAATAATAATAATAATAACAATAACAATAATAATAATAATAAACTATTTATTTATTTTTAAAATAATAATAATAATAAATTAAGATTATTGGATTATAGGTTCATAAATTTTTGAAACTATCCACTCCCTTTTCTAATGCCAGTTCATATGCCTTTCAGATACTTTTTATCCTCATATTTATGAAACTGTCCTTTCAGGTAAGCTAGTATCACTCATAATTTATTTATTCATTATTACTATTAATCTATTTATTATTATTTATGTACTTATTATTTGAGAGAGGTTTTCAACATTATAAAATTGTTTCATAAAGCTGTGTGAAAAAACATGGCACAAATGTATTCTTTTTCCTGTTTCTCTAGTTGAACTGCTGTCCCTTCCCCTAAATATCTCCTGGCCTGTTTCTGATTGGCTGTGGCAGAGGGCTCTGAGATCTCAAAAACAAAACAAAACAAAACAAAAAAATCAAATCAAATCACAAAACCACACTAAAGATATTAATGATAACCATTGTATGAGCTCAATGTTAGCACAAGGATGATGAATGCCCTAGCAGAGGGGAATTTGGATTTCTCATATTAAAAGAATGATGAGACATGCAGAACTATAAGGAAAAAAAATAATATATATATATATATATATATATATATATATATATATATCCTCTGTTAACAGAAGAGCTGGTCTTGATAGTCCTATAAAAGTTGGGTCTCTGATCATCGATTGTCCCCACTGTGGTCAATGGAGAAAGTCCAGTATCTCAAAAGAGATCTCAACCCTTCTGAAGATAATATCTAAACTAGGTGGAATGATTAGCTGTCCACGCGTTCTATTTGGGGGGGTGTCTTATGTGGGACATGCACCTGGGGCACAGTTTATCTCTGTACATCATTTAGTGGTTTTCAGAATGAATTGAGTGACAGAGTGTGAAAGGAGACGAGATGAAAAACAACAACAACAACAACAAAACTTATAAGGGAAGAGTAAAAGAACTCAAGGTTTTATGTTCAAGAAGCGAGGGACATGTGGGACACTGCTGCATGCAGGAAGAGTCATCTAGTTCTTGTGTTTGGAATGGTAACTGCACATTATGGAAAACTTGAGGCAAACCCTTCAAACTGAGGTTTTAAAACACTAAAGAGACTGTCTGGGGATGATACAGAGATAACTGAGACCTGAGGATCCTGGAGATGCAACTGATCCTGCTTTAAGGTTGGGTAATGCACTTCATAATTTCTCAGTGTAATTTCTTACCTTGCTTTCTGTATTCTGTGAGGACAACATATGCACAAATAATTTAAGTGTGAACAGTGGCAAACTGCCATTGATTTCAAAGGCATAATCAGATCCTCAGTTTCCTTGTTTCTTAAGCGCTATGCAAGAAACACAAATGCTTTTTAAACTACCGTATTTTTTAATCGTAATTTTAAAAAGTGGAACACTAGTCTTTTTAGTAAATATATATATATATGTGATATCCAGGATATGAGAGATTCACTGAGATGTCCCTGTCCTTAATGAGAAATCACAAGGAAGATTACTGCCATCGCTTGCCTATATGCTCTGACTTATCAGTTGGTCTGGGAGTTTAGGCTCCTGCGATATTGAATGAAGATTATAAGCCAGATGGGCCACAAATTCTGTCAAGCCTTCTTGGCAGCTGCTCTCATTACAAAAGCCAGCCAGCCTTTTCCAAAAATAAGAATGTGAAGCAAATTGGGCTTATAGACCCTTATAATGCAATTGCACGCAGAGATGGGGACCTGAGCGGGCAGGCAGAAATATTATTGATGGCTGCTGAAAACAGGGAATAAGATGTTATTAAGCCAAGTCAGAGATAGATATCGATAGCTAATATAAAGCCTTTATTGGTTTACAGGCTCCAGGAAAGAGGGTTCAGAGCTTCGACCCTTTGCTTTGCTTTTAATTTCACTGGAGATGCAGGGTTTATGAATAAAACATATCTTCACTCATGATTCTGATATTAGTCACTACTTTCTGTGTCACTCGTTCTCTCAGAGCAAGCAACATTCACTAACTACATAAACTTTGAAAGCTTTATTTTATAGAGGGGGGAGGGATGCAAACTGACAAAGAGGGAGTGACTGTAGAGGGAAGAAAGAAAAGGAAAAATAAGACAAAAGGCAAGAAAGTGAATGTGAGACTACAAACAAGAATAGGGATGTGAAAGAGAGGAATACAAAGGAAGTTTGGGGAGAGACGACAAGATAAGAATGGATAAAAGAAAATGGCTGGAAGAACTGGTATTGCCTCTCTCGTACAACAAGGGGAGAAGACATAGTTGTTCTGCTCCTGCGTAGGTGCTCTCTAGGTTTGTACAGAAAAGAGAAGGTCCCCGGTAAGAGACATGGGGGATTCTTATAGCCATACGATACATAGATTGGCTCTACATCCCATTTAACTTTGTGTATCTGTTAACATATATGCAAATATGGACAATGATGGTTTTGTTCCTTTCTTAGACTTCTCTCACACTATTCTGAAAATCTACCAAAACTCCCTAGAGTGAAGTACATTTCAGAACAGTAGCAAGGACTGGGAGACAAAAGAATATGTGCTACAGAGATAATAAAAGTAATTTATGATAATCTTTTCATATCATTATCAGTCCAGGTCAGTGAATATGTCTCAAATGGCCTGGGCTGTGCAGCAAAACACACACCAAGATCCTGTTCCTCCCAGTAGACTAGACTAAGATTTAGTTGTTAACATACTGTCAGTGATGCTAGCTCTGCTCATACAGCTTTCTTTTCTGTGGAAACAAAAATATAAGATAAGGACCTGTAGGACATGGCTAGTTCCTTCTGATGAAGATCTAGACCTTGAATGGTCTATACCTTGGATTCAAAAATTCAGAGTGCTCCAATTTCCCCCTGTTTAGATGCGGACAGTGTAGTTTCAGTATCTGCATCTCTTCTAGTCTCATCTAGGACATGACTATTTAGATGCGTGAAAACAAGATTAAACTCCTTTTCTCACAAGTTAAGCTGTTCAGAACATCAGTGTGGTTTCCACAGAGCCATACTAATGCAACATTATATTTGATCTAATGAATCCTGCTCTGAATGTGATGAGTGGGGAAGGATATGACATTGAAGTATTGTTTAGAACCAACAAATGTGTCCCAAACGACAACGAATCTGATGACTTCAGATTTGTGTAAAATATTGAGAGTGGATATAACTAAAGAGTTTATCAGAAAAATATCTTCTAAAATAGACGTTTTGGGGTCCAAATTTGAGCCTGTCTATATGTTTTCCAGCACAGTGTCAGCTATGAATTTCACCCCTCCTGAAGATAATGATGTTCTTTTGGATAAATGTTTCACAGAGCACCCAGTTCCAACCAAAGGGCTTTACCATAGATTTGATAGGAGTAGAGAAGATGGAAATGTCTAGTTGATTGACAAATGGCACAAAGAGTAACATCATTATAATATTGTTAATAATCTAGATGTATTCCAGTGATCTAGTAATGGAAGAAATAACCTGGAATACCCATATGAGATTATGTAAATTATGTAGGTTATTGGCCCTGTTTTGAATGGATGGTTGCAGATAAGACATATATATATATCATTTCAAATCTGAAGTATTGAGTACTTTTGTGATTCTGTAATCTGCTAACACTATTGGCACAGTTATGTCCCAAGTTACTAGGAAGTAAGAAGAACCACTTCAGACATTAGGGTGCTCATTTGTAAAGTGCACAGGATAAAGGCAGCAGTGTCATTCATCTTCTGCTTCACAAATGAAAATAATAGCTGAAATGTATGCCAAATTGACTAAACTAATCAACCACCCTTTTGATGAGGTTATTATGTAATCACTACACTTTCTTCCAGAACATTTATGAAATCACAGATGATGCTATCCAGTTTTTATAAGTATTAGTTCAGAAAATAGACTTTAATTCCACCACCACCTCCCTCTTTTAATTAATAATGAACCTCAGCATTGTTTTCCTCTTCACAGCTTTGAAGTCAGAACTAAGGCTGCTCTTCCATCTTTCATTCACTTCATAAATTTTATGGAAAGACTACTCATATGTTAAAACAATCATCTGGGATTCAGTTTCTGCCTCCTTACTCTTTAGTCTTCCCATATTTCTGTGAAATAGGGTTGATAACATCTTTTCTCTTTTTAGCGCATGTGTCCTTTAAAAAAAAAAGCTATCTATGACCCTTCCTAAGATATTGAATAGCAATATCTGGAAACAATTGGCTATCCAAATAGACTAACTGGTCCAGCAAGTTACATATGCATTTGCCTTACTATGAAATAAAAATAACAATCAAATTCAAGCAACAGCAATAGCAAGCATCACAGGAGCGTTCCATGCATCCTAGACAGCTTTGGTGAAGCCAGGGAGAATTTGCCAGTTTTAACATTAGACTGTATATAATACACCCTCTGCTTTCTTACCGTTATTCTAAACGTACATCTCTTATTTCTAACAGTAGTAAATAATTGTTAAAAGTTGTTCAAAGACTAGTATATACTTCCGTGGAACATTAATTGTCTCTTTCTGACAGCATATAATAGAGGTTTTGTACATGTTATCCATAAGCTTTTAGTGAATGGTCCTGTGGCCACTCTTCACATATTTCTGAGTGTTATTACAAACTCTACATGGAAAAACATTGGTTTGACCACTAAATTTTATAGAATGGACTTTGCTTGAAAGAGGAAGATTGGTCTTACAAGTAATATGAGTGAACCTTATCATTCCAAGATCTATCACGCACTCTGAACCTAAAGAGATTCAGAAATGAAGCTTTCCAGCATTACTGCAAAGCAACCCAGTAAAACAACTTGTAAGATAAGAATTTAGCCTGAGAAAAAATTGTAGCATTTGCTGTGTAGTGTGAACAAACAATAAAGGTACTGGCAGGACCTGACCAGTAAGCATGACCTGGGTTGTGTTTTTCACTTGTATTCAATTATTTTAAATGAAATGCAAATGCATTAGGAAATAATAAAATAAAATAAAAATAAAAATAAAAATAAATAAGAGATGAGAACCGTGCAGTCCCACAGAAAACCATCTGCTGTGAATCTTCCCAGCATGTGGCACTGTATGCCCTCAATGCTGATAGCTCTTCTCTTTACAGCAGCAGTGACTAAATGTTTCACTGCCACAGCTGCTTTTTGGCTCAGCTGCTGCTTGCTGGTTGTACTTCAATTTCTCTTTTCATTTTAGATTTCAGTGGCCCCTTTTCCCATTATACTGAGTAATATATGAGTCTGAATGATGTGTGTAATGGGAAACTGATGTTATGTGTGTACTTTATTGACACAACTGACAAGAAAAGCCTTAGCCTACATCTCTAAGTAGTGTAATTTATTGTTCACTATCCCCTACTCACCCACATATAATAGTAAATGAAAGAAAAAGAAAGAAGAATTGTAATATTACTCTTTCCCTGAACACTTACAAACAAACAAACAAAAAATCATTAAACCTGAAACAAGTGTTTTCTGCCTCTCATATAGCATGACTAGAGAGTAATGCCTAAAATTTTGCCCCCAGACAGGGAGGTGGATGAAGACACACTATTTTTTCATTACTCTAAGTCTCAAAATGATTATCTGTTTAGGGATGGATGTCATCTGTTTCACTGGAGTTTTCTTTCTCTGCTCCACAAACACTGTACTTGTCCATAGAATATGATTTTGAAGTGGAATGAAATTCCATTAAATCCAATAATTTGAATGAAATTCAGTGTCAGAGACATCGATATCATTGTGAGATGATCATTAACATGATTTCAGCAAGTCAGTCAAGCTGTAATAACCAAAAATAATGCTTCACTCTAATTCATTATGTCTTTCTAAGACACCTTTCTATATATATGGTCATCAATAAGAAATTTATTATAGCTTTTTCCAAAACATCTCTTCTATATGCCAAATGATTGACAACATAAAGAAAACCTACTGACACTGTCTAGGCTCTCTGCATTCTAGACATCCCATACTGAATAACTATAAAGGTTCAAGTAAACCATTTTACTTTTTATTTGCAACAGGCTGGAAACATGCATGTAGTCCATATCTCAGATGGTGAGTAGTGACTCATCAATGGTTTGAACAAGCACTGAATCATGAAATGCTTTGTGATTGTTTGTCCCATTGTATAACCTACTGTGAAGAGAAATATAACTTTAACAAACATCAGGCAACATCGTGTTGAGGATTTGTATCTTGTGAGTTGAATTATATATTCCTATCTTGCAAAGTTTCATTTGTTGCTTCCCAATTACAGGATGTCCAGGATAGCAGCAATCACTCTTGGCCTGTAGTTACACTGCCTTTTTAATGATTTTGTACAGCAAAACAAGTTTTTGATAAAGTAAAATCTGGTTATCAATTGCTGTGGCAGGTGACATATAAACTGCATTAATGCAACATCTTATAAAAATAGTCTACACTTCTCTGAGCTTCTAAATTAAGAACATCTCCAATATGTGATATGTGTATGTATATGCATAGGAAAATTAGAATATTTTTTTCATATTTTCCCCTTCCGAGACATTTTTGTTATTTTATATTTCAGTCGGTAATTTATAAAACTGTTGGATTTTTCCTCCTCTGCTTTACCTCCTTTCTCACCCATGTACTTTTACACCTTTATATATGATTATTAGGTTCATTGGTTTTACAACCACAAAGGACCTTGTGGATAAATAATCTGACCTGCGTGAGTCATAGCATAGGCTTTCACCGTCCCTATACATAATCCTAAAACCTGTCATTGAACTAGAACACACAATGGTGAAAGGCACTTAGTTCTGATAAAGATTTCAAGATTTCGGTGGTGAAGAATCCATTTGTTATAATGGGTGACTAGAGACACTATGCAAACATGTCTGGGGATTTGCATTTAAAATAAGAGTAAAATCTCTTTTTTACAGCTGAAAGATTGAATTTTCTCTCTTGCTTTGGCATAATAGCATTCAAACTGAATTTTCTATGTTCTTTGATTAGTAAAAGAGTCCGTGGTTTCTGCATAGAAAACAGAAAGAATGTTTCCTTCGTGAAATTATTCTGCTTTCCTCAGGTTTCTTTGGGTTTCTTTTAAATTGCATCTACTTAGAAGACCTGAATATTTCCCATATTTCCCCAATTCAAGATGCTCTTTTCATGTTATTCTACTTTTCTAGAAACTAGGAAGAGGTGGTACTATTCCTTTCCCCTGCAGTTCCCTCATGCACACACGCTTTCTTACATTGCTGGAAAGTCATTAGAAAAAATGAGAACAAATATCAGTATTGAAACTCTTACTTCATAAAGCTTTTGTCCTCCACATGCTTTGATACTGAGTATTTTGGAGGAAATACACACAGAAACGCACAAAAAACCTACCACTTTATAAACATGTATTCATGAAAAATAATAAATAAATAAATAAATAAGAATTCAGTGAGATACTAGTTTTGGATTAAAAACAATAATAGACATATAATCCATATTTTTTACAATATATGTTGCTTAGGATTCATTTGACAATCCCTCCAATAGAAACTAAATTTGGGGTATTTAAATATTGTAGGCCTTTCTTTAGCTTATATAAAGGAATACAAAATGTCACCAGAGAAATCTAGTTGATAACAACCCCAGTGATATTTCCTTACTAATGAAAGGGATGCAGTCTGCAAAATTTTCTCCTCAAACAGTCTTTACTGGCATGATTTCACAGGACCTCAAAGGATGGTGATGTTACAGATTCTAGTCCTGTAACATGAAAAGCTTACTGCCACGACACAGGAAACAGACCCTCATGAATCTCATGGATTTAAAATCCTGTCAGCTAACAAGCCAAAAAAAAAAAAAAAAAAAAAAAAAAGACAGAGAGAGAAACCTTTTACTTTTCATACTTTTCACAGAGGGCTTCCATTGTCATGAAAAACCATAGACATTTGTTCTGTGCTAGCACTGAAAATAAGGTTTCTTAAAGCTTCTCATGGATTCCACACTCAAATCAACCAAAGGAAAACACCAGTCTGTCATACTGATCCCTGGGCTACTAATACCTTTATTTGAAAATCACATACTCTAACTCATTTCTTTTGAGGATCATAATAAGTATTCTGAGTTTAGCGAAACAATTGTAGAAACTCTTTTGTGCCTTCCACTGGCACTTTACATCTGCACTCCTGCAGCATGGCACAGACCTTATTGGAAGGAAAGGTCCAAAGGGGAGGGAGGATCTGAGGCGGGGATTTGGAGAGGACAGAAGACAGGAACTGTTTTGGTGTGGAAGCTGCCCCACAGCTACAGAGAGAGACATCAGTGCACCCACCATACAGGAGGTGGGCAGATTAAGTACAGTGCTTAGGAAAACAACATGAAAGAAATGGAGTTACAACTGCTGTGATACTGCAGTGACTCACACAGCTTTAGCCAGCATGGAAATCATATAGCATTGGACCATGCATTTCCATGTACAGGCATGAGGGAATTATGTTGCTTAGGGAACCTTGATTCTGACACATCCTAATTTTGAGTAAATTTTACATTTCAAAAAATAATTAATATATATATATATTAATACAAATAGAGAGGTATAGACATATGCTTATGGAATAAAGAATCATTCATAGGACATAAGGAGTTAAAGATGTGTGGAATGACACTGAGTGGTTTGCATATGATTGATTTTAAGGGGATATGTGGTTATAATGAAGCCAAAGCAGACATAGGTGAAACAAAACATGTCTGATTATACTCTAGTGATCACAAATCAGTTCCTTGATTCCTTTAGCTTACTTGAAAGTAAAACAAAAAGTAGGCTTTTTTTCTTTTTTTTCCTTTTTTTTTTTTTTTTCTTGTAATTTTCATTTCTGTTTTAACACTCTTGGTTTTCCAATCTCAGCTTCTCTCACTCTGACTTTTCCATCTGCCTACTCATAAACATCCTTTTGAACATATTGCCATTTTTACTATTAAAAGAGAAGCATTTCTTAGTATTGAATTATTTGATGTTATTGCATTTCATTCCTCTAAGGTATCACAAAGTATAAAATATATAGGTGTGAAACACAGGGTGCAGTACAGAAAATAATTGAACTTTGTGACAATGTAACATGACCCATTTCATTGAGATGTAAATACTTCCTACAAAACTCACTTCACTGTGTTCATTTAGAAATTCAAAGTTAGCGAACATATACTTTTCAGATATATTTAAGTAATATGTCCTTGCAAAGTGAGAAAACATCTCTCTGCCTGAAAATTCAACATTCTGTTATAGTCAGGACTACTTAACATGACATTTCCAAGACAGAAAATAATTGGCTTTTTTTTTCTTCTTTTTTCTTAGCACGTAAATATGTTAAATAACATTACTTCAATATTTTTCTATGAACATATTAAACAAAGAAAGAAAAAAAAAATACAAAAGCAACTAAAATGTGCACACACTACTCATCATTCCTGTGAAATAAAATATTAAATATTTAAGGTAAATTGAAATACATCAGTGAAATCAAAATATGTCATGCTGACTTCAGATTTTAAAAATATATACTTTGCCATTATTAAATTAAAAGTAACATTGAATTTTAAAGTCAATCTGAAATGGAAATTTGAATTCCAAAAAGTCTAACAATTCTAAAAATTCTGGGAATGTTTTATTTGATCTTTGTTTCACTTTTAATGATATCTCTGAAAAGAAAAAAAAAAAAAGTTTTTTGTTTTGCTTCGTTTTAGTAAGTTATCAGAGTAGCTCATTGTAATGATGAAGCTGGATGTCTCCTGAGAAGCAGAACAAGGAGGATAGGTGGGACTGAGAACTACAGCTCCTAAAGTGGTGGGTCATGAAGCAACAGGAATCAAGTTGAGCCTAGGCATAAAGGAAACATATAGAAGTAGATTTGAAAGTGGCCAAATTCCTTGAACATTGAATGTTTGTATTTACTACTCAAACAAACTCACTTGTAGTGTTTTGAAGTAATGTTATGACCTCATGACCTATGACAATTAACTGCTTATATTACTGAAATTTTTTTATCTTTAACATTTTTCAACTATGATAGTTCAATAAGATAAACCCTTCTAACTACTCAATGCAGAAGTATACAAAAGCTATACTATGCTTCTCTTTTATTTTTATCACAACAGTGGCTTATTTGTCAGGGTAATGGAGACTGACTTTCCAAAAGTCTCAGCTTCTTACCCACATCACTTTATGATGTGACTATCTTTTTGGTTCATTTCAGATGTCTCTTAAAAGCTTTTACTGGGCTTCATCTCATGCCTTAAACTGCTTAAATATTATGTATATGTATTCTTTACTAAATGGAGAGCTCACACTTGATTTTTCTTTATCTTTGTAACCAAGATTTAGATATGTTTTGCTGTTATGCCTCTTTCTTCAGCAGGGATCATTCTCTATTTAATTGATAACTGACATTTTGATTCAGGGCTTTCAGTCACTAAGGACAATCTTACATCCTTGCAAGCAGTCCATATCACCCACAGTGTAATACTGGACATCATCTTTTCAAGAACTAAATAAATCTCTGAAGATCAACCTGCAAGGATGTGTTGAATTTCTCATGAAGTATTTTCTCTGATAATGTTTTGACTGGGATAGGTTTTGGATGGGATAGAGGTCATTTTCTTCCTGGTACCTGGCATGGCATTGTGTTTTACATGTAAGATGAGAATAATGCTGATAGCACACCGATGTTTCAGTTGTTGCAGAACATCACTCACACAGAGCCAAGGATTGTTCAGCTTCCCGTGCTGCCCTGCCAGCAAGGGGGCTGGGGTGCACCGGGAGCTGGGAGGGGACAGAACCAGGACAGCTGGCCCAGCCTGGCCAAAGGGGTATTCCATACCCTGCATCATGCTGAACAATAAAACTGGGGGCGTTGACCAGGGGAGCTGCCATTGCTCAGGGACTGGCTGAGTGGGCATTGGTTGGTGGGTGGTAAGAAATTGCACTGAGCATCACTTGTTTTGTTTATTCTTTTTGTCGTGATTTTTTTTGTCTGTTTTTTGTTTGTTTTTTCTTCTTCTTTTCTTACTAAACTGTCCTTATCCCAGTTCATGAGTTCTTGCACTTTTCTTTTCAGTTTTCTTCTAGATCCCACTGAGGGGACAGGGGAGTGAGTGAATGGCTGCATAGTGTTTGCTGCCTCCAAGTTAAACCACAAGGTGAGGTGACCTTGACGGCTGTCTCTTTGTGGAAAGCCCCTTAGCTATTTTACTCACTTGCATCCTGGTGCTGAATCTATGGCACACCTGTGAATTTCTGTGAATCCAGAGCTAGTTCTGCTACTTTTATACCCATTTTGTAGCCTGGTGAACCATCTGTGCTTTTGTCCTTCTCCTCATTCCCTTCAAATAACTTGCCACAAGAACTTTTAAGTGGGAACCTCATCCAGAATAGGTAAAAAAATGATCTTTTGTGTTCACTGGTTTCATCCAAGGAAAAAATAAAATAAAATGTTAATGCAGAGGTGACCAGGCTCTTTTCTGATATTGGAAGAGTACAGTGAAACTCCACTGTGATACTAGTGGCTACATCTATCCTAAAAAATGAAAAGCACCTGAGATTTTTCTGGGACAATGAAAACAGCTGAATGACCCTGAACATTATTAGCTTAACTTGTTTATCCTCTGAAACCAAGTAATTTTATGTGAACGTACAATGTATGAAATCATCTCTGGATTAAGCTAACTCTTGATCCGTGTCTGAGAATTATTTCAACGATTTCACATTGGCTTTGGTCAAAAATATGCCACAGGCTGGTCTAAATAAATAACATGGTAGCTGATCAGGTTCCCATGCCCAGATATATTCCATAGCACTAAACTAGTTCAATTTATTTGTACAGATATTCCTACAGGATCCTTGATAAAAATAGATTAATTATTGCACTGTGATAGTCAAGTGCCTCATGCTGTCATATGTCTTTCACTCCAGGTGCTTCTGAAGACATTTACCAAGCAAGAATAAAACACTCTTTTGTCAAGTTCCCCTTAAGTCCCTACAAATTCTGTGGATATATTTGAGAAAAGACTGTAATGTACTGGAGCAGAGGATTGCTCCAATGCAGTCACCTTTGAGGTGGAACATGGGCAGCTCCCAAAAGAAAAAGAGAAAAGAAATCTGGAACCAGCACTCAGGCCAAATTCTTTTCCCGTGGCCTGACCCGGTTTCTGTCTCATTGTATTAATGTTGTCTCAGCTCCAGATAGTGTCAGTATCAGTTACATTCCCTTCTGTGAGCCACAAAAAAACACCTAAAGCATTTTGTGCACTCAACCTGGAGGCAATCTGCTAACACTCAAGTGCTCATTGAATGGAAAATGATGCAACAGTTGGCTAGCTGGAAACATTATACTATGTAATAACATACTTTTCTGGTTTCTCCTCTCTGACCCATCACAGACAGGCATCCTTCTGTGTACCTCATTTGTGGGAGACTGGACAATTAAAACTCAGATAAAGTAATAGAGGAAGAAAAAAAAACTGTTGAGGATGAACAAAACCAGCTGAATTGTTCTTCCTTAGGTTTTAGTGCACCTGATGTCCCACAGACTGTGACCCTCTTAAGAGAAAGCAAGATAGTCTGGATTTTACCCTCTTCCCTCACAAATTGCCAGTATGTATGGGACATTTTTTTCAACATTTTGAGGACATTTATTAATGGATTGAGAGGTATAGTGCTTGGTTTTCTTAGAAAGCAAAATAAACACAAAGAAAAATTTGCTTATTTTTCCTCCAAGTAATTCTTTTTTACATGTTTGTGCAATTTCTTTCCACCTATAAAAATCCTTTCTATCCTATTGTGTGCATGTGTGTGGTGGTGGTGGTGGCAGGTTTTCCAATAATAACAGTAGTAATAATAATAATAATAATAATAATAATAATAATAATAACAACAACAACAACAACAACAAAGAACAACCACCACCAGCAACAAAAAAACAACCAACCAACATTTTTAAAAAATAAAAAATATGGCATTTTGCATCACTATTCCTTTGGGGGTGGGGGGGAACAGGGGAGGGGGGAGGTGTGGGATAGAATATGCTCATCCAATATCAAGAGGATTCTTCTTAGTAACAATCACGTCAGTCATTGGTCTTACCATTTCCCTAGGGTGCTACATTCATTGTGGGAAAGACTGAAATTTGTGACTTCTTTGTAAGGAAGTTACACCAACAATGTTATCTTCTGACATGCACTACTTTTGTAGATATTAATGATTATCTTAATGTAACAAGTTCAGTTTTCAATTACAGTTATGAGTCTTATTATTATGACAAAAAAAAAAGTCAGCAATTTCAGCAAGTGGAGAGCACATTAGAGATAGCTAACAGGAACTAAGACAATAAAAAGTAATCTTTGTTTGCGTAGTCCGATAGCAACTTATTTCCTTGTCCTAGACACTTTCTCTTCAGAGGTACAGCTGGGAGTTGCCCTTGCTCAGAAAATGTCATGTTTAACCCCATGTTCTGAGCTTTGGCAACTTTTACTCTCGCTTTTCTCTCTCTCTTTTGCATTTAAGACAAATAACAGTGCAAGTCTTTAAGATTGTGCTAGGGCTTGCTCAGGTGACAAGTACAGTGGATTGTACAATGTAGTAAACAGCACTGCTACTGAGCTTTGCAAATAGCAATCAGATGTTCCTGCCCCATATGGTTTGAAAGCACCTGCCCCAGAACAGATGGTTTAATCAGCATCTGATGTGCAGTCTCACTTCTCTGACTGCCATAAAAAAGTGACACTGTGGATTTCTCATGTGGAGCCAGGCTTTGAAGCTTAAGGCCAGCTTACAATGCAGAGAAGCCCATGGCATATCAAAGACGCAGAGCTAAAGGCAAGAGTTGTCTCATGAAAGTCAAGTCAACTCAGCGTTGCTCTCTGTGTGGAATATGCTGGAGATACAACTTGAAAGAGATGCCTAACTGAATATTTGAACAGTGGCCTTGCAACTCCACAGAGTGGGGAGATTTTTTGACCTTGGAAAGTGAACTTCAAGTCTGCATACACAAAGTTTTATGACTGCGCTATGGAATTGTCTATGGTACATCCACAATGGAAATGTAGGATTCCTGCAACTAGGAGTTCATGAGATAACTGAGATTAGCAAAAAGCAATTTGTTATGAAACAAAAATGCCGTTAAAGTCCTATGGCTCTATTAAAGCACTGACAAATGGCTGGCCAGCAAGGCATTTCAGAACACACTATATTTGATGCTCCAGACTTTAAGCCTGTTAGAATCATAGAGGGTGACACTGTGGCAGCTGAAACTCACTGGTCCAGTCTCACCTCATCTCGTTTTAACACACCCAGTTATATAAACAGAAAGCCTAAACTCCTGTGCTACTTTTTCAGAAAACTGAGAAAACTGGTAGTGTCTCGAGCATTTTCAGATCCTCAGTGAACTTCAGCTGGGTGTCAAAACATTAGGTGAAATGTATCCAAGCCTTCATACAAGGCTAATATACAAGTGCCATTTCTATATTAAGTCCTGTACAGTGTGTTGATATAATTCTTTAATTAATAGCCCAGTACTAACTGTTAGATAACTTCAGCATCTGTGTTAAATTTGAACTTTTAAATGATGAACTCAATAGTAGACAGGATCCCAGCTGCATGCCTGTCACAGATGGATTTCTAAGCAAAAGCTATATTGTTTCTTGTCTTTCTTAGATCTTTATGACCTCACTGCTGAGGACAAAGGTGACCCCTCCACTAAAGGCATCTAATCCTCTTGTCCCAACTCTCAAACTACAGAAAAGCAAGCGTCTTTTGGCCCATTCAGGTATATATGTATATATATGATGGAGATATGTATGATATGATATATATATGATAAAGACTCCACTGCAAAGAAAGGTAGCAGTCTTTCTCCTTGAAGATCTTCAAAAGCCTCATGGACATGGTCCTGTGCAACCTACTCTGGGTGGCTCTGCTTGAGCTAGGGGTTGGTCCAGATGGCATCCAGAGATCCCTTCCAACCTTAACTATTCTGTGATTGTGGTATTTCCTGAAAACATCTGTTCATCTGAAGTTTTAAAGTAGAAATGATCAGAATATAGGATACAAATATGTATGTGTATGTGTATGTATATGTTTATGTTTGTTTGTTTGTTTTTCCTGCAGTCCACATTAAAAACAAGCTAGAAATAACAGCCAAGTGACTTTTTCCATATAACAAGTATAAAATGTACTCCAGCCTAGGCGAAAGAAATTGTATGCTCAGGGGTGAAAAAATACAATTAAAAACACCATGAGTAGAAGTAGAAGGTATCTTGATATTTTTTTAACATTTTCATTTTTGTTCTACAAAACATCTTATAAACCATTCTTAGTGTTTCACCAGCACATCTTTCTCTTGATTTATGTATGTTTACATATATACATACACATATATATATGTATGATTATATATATATATAAATGTTAGATTGCATTTAATAGATTTAGGATAGCATCAGTGTTCTAGAAGAGCACCGTAGGGTAATGCTTCTCCGAAGATATTACATCATAAAAAGGATGCTTTTTATGCAGATGGATATTGATCCAGAGATTGTTTCCCTTCTCTTTAGTGATCTGAAAATGTAAGACCAGATGATCTCCATAAACTCTCCAATCTGTATCTCTCCAATTTAGTTAGCACAAGTTCCTCTATTAACAATGGCTGCATTTTGATGGCCTAGGGATAGTTGTTCTTAAACACTGACACTATTCACTAAACTGTACACAGCACACAAAATCAGCAATACAGGAACAGTTAGACTGGGTCAAAAAAGCTGCCTGTTTGGTCCAGAATTCTGTATATAAAGAAGTAGTGATGATGGTTTCAAAGAAGAAAAATATGAATAATAATAATAATAATAATTGAGAAATTACAAAATTGACAATTACAAAAAAGTTCTGTTGGTAGATCCTGGCATCCACTCAGAAACAAGAGGGTTTTTATTGGGACTGGTTGGACAATCAGATTTCTAGCAATGACAGTGGAGAAAAAATGTGTAAATTGGAGATAAAATGTACTTCTTGTTAAAAAATGCATTTTAGCAGGCCCCCGTGAGGTATGGAAATACATTTATCTCCATTTTACAGATAGAAGATGAGGAACAAAAAGAAGTGACTAAATCAAGGTCATAGCAGATTCTTACAGCAATGGTAAATTCAGTCTTGGATGCCAGATTCCTCTGAAGTAGGGCTGCCATTTGACTGAGTTTCCCAGACATATTTCCAAGGAGTAGAAATGAAACAAGTGAGCAAATAAACAAAAGCATGAAGACTTTGTCCTGACTGAGTAATTGGTTGTAACAGACTTATGGGCACCTGGAGTGCTGGCCAAAATGTCACTGTGTAATGTTTTGCACCCTAATCAATTTTATGAAGCTTGCACAACACAGATGTGCCTTGAAAACACTTACCTTGGGTGCACAAACACTGCAAGATTGCCTGCACAGGTGTTGCAAGTCCAAAGGCTTTCCAGATGTGCCAAGCTTTCTGACAACTATTTTATCAACTGTGCAGTACATACATTGGGAATGTGATGTATCCTGGAGCTCTAGATTCATTGTACACTTATTAGGCTGTCACCTTCTACATGTGCCTGTCGTATAGCCAACATGTCCCAGTTGCATATGGGAGTACACTCCCATTACGTTCATGCAGTAGATTGGACACCTTGAACTTTTTGCACAGTTGGTGCATAAATCTCAGACAGAAATATGGGACCCTTTCCCAACAGATATTCCAGCCCTGGGTCCAAACTATGCCTAGAAAAAGTAATGGAAGACAAAAGCAATAATTCAATATAAATGATCCCCACTTACAGAATACCTTTCTTTGGAGCATATTGCTATGGAGAAGTCCCCAAAGACAGACTGTGCAACCTGTGCTTACGGACACATACTCATTACTAGTGAACCTATATAATAGGTGCTGTGAGTTGCAGGAATTTCTGGATTTTATAAAAAGTTCTCATTATTCCCTCGTGCTTTTCCTCTAAAAATTAAAAGTTATTTTGCATTCACAGCTGTTTATAATAATCTTTTGTTGTTGATAAATCTTACACAGTCATTGTGTTTCTGATATTGCATTTCTGAATTTGGTCTCATCAACTGACCTTTGTGGAAATGATGCCTGTATGACCAATAAGAATAAGAGAGAAGTTGAAGCCTGGAAGCACAATTACTTCTCTATGAACAATTTGTTAGATATAGCCTAAAATATGCAGTAATCCAAGTACAAACACAGAGGCTACTTGATTAGAGAAAAAAGCCAATTCATACTTTGAAAGGGAATAAAGAAATAAATAAATCTGTGTAGCCATCTGTGCTGTGTATATCAGACTGATTTGAGGAGATATTTCTGCAGAGCTCTCCAAGATCATTCAGCTGCCAGACCTGTGACTTGTAACACTCAGTCCGACATGAACTAAGAAACCCATAGGTAAATTCATAACTGGCATTGTGCCAATATGAAATAGTTCGATGATGGGAGGTTTATATTGTTAAATTAGAATCAGCACCTATTGCCAGTGGGAAGAAATAACAGGACCACCATACACTGTGACTAACATCTCCCAGGGGAAATTTTTCTCTTTTTCCTTTCATCTGCAAGACACCTCCTTCACATACTTTATTCTAAAATGCTGCACAGACAGAAATTTTGAAAGGTAATGATTATTAGTGCTATGCGATGATTTCCATGCTAAGAATTTCCTAAGGGTTTTAAGGTCTGTCTATCCCCACTAGAGATTGATAAAGCACCATCTCAGAGATAAACAGCACAGAATAATTAGGAAAACATCAGCTCCTGGGATCCCTGTGAAATATTTCACTGACACAGACTGCCACCTCTTCTTGCCGTAGCAAACCGAAAAAAAAATGCCTATCTAAGAATGCCTGATGCACTATCTCATACAATGTGTGTTGTCATGCAGTAGGAACTGTTTTGTTGAGGAACACACAGCTACTTCTGCAGTGAAGTGGATGAGCAATAAAGTTAGAAGGAAGAACACTTTTGTTGTTGTTCTGTAAGAAATCACAAGATGTTAGCTAGTTTGGATGTAGCCAAGAAGCTATTTCATTTGGGCTTTGCATTGTACATGCCATGTCCTGTAATTGATGTCAAGTAACTTAACAGATAGTTATCAAGTGTTATCAACACTTCTCAGAGAATACAATCATTTAAATTATAGCGAGCCTTTTAACACTGTTCTGTAACACTAGTTTAGTAGTAATTTAAAAACAAAAAGTCAAGATACTGGTTATCCCTGGAGTATTTTCAGCTGAGGTCTAATCTTAACATGGCTTAGTAGCTCTGGTTAGGAATTTTCTGGTGCAATTTGGGTTTTTCAGCTTTCTGTCTCTGTTTCCTCACTGATATGCAACCTATTTACTTTTCAAAGTCAAAACTTTTCTTTGTCAAAGGTACAGTGTTTCCTTTGAAAAATTGGTTAATATATATATATATATATTTAAAGTAGACTGTTTCTTTTAAGTAAATATTTTTATACAGAAAGCAAAATGAATTAAAAGCAATTAAAAGGTCACTGTTCACAAACAGTGATGGACTGGTGGGAGATGTGGTGGTCGAGAGCTGTCTTGGGCAGAGTGACCACGAAATGGTTCAGTTCTCTATTCTTGGCGAAGTCAGGAAGGGGACCAGTAAAACTGCTGTCTTGGACTTCCGGAGGGCTGACTTTGAGCTGTTCAGGACACTGGTTGGCAGAGTCCCTTGGGAGGTGGTTCTGAAGGGCAAAGGAGTCCAGGAAGGCTGGGCACTCTTCAAGAAGGAAATCTTAATGGCTCAGGAGCAGTCTGTCCCCACGTGCCCAAAGACGAACCGGCGCAGAACTAGACTGGCCTGGCTGAACAGAGAGTTGTGGCTCGAGCTTAGGAGAAAAAGGAGGGTTTACAATCTTTGGAAAAGAGGGCGGGCTACTCAAGAGGACTATAAGGATGTTGCGAGGCTGTGCAGGGACAAAATTAGGAAGGCTAAAGCTCATCTGGAGCTCAATCTGGCTACTGCCGTTAAAGATAACCAAAAACGATTTTACAAATACATCAACACAAAAAGGAGGACTAAGGAGAATCTCCATCCTTTACTGGATGTGGGGGGAAACTTAGTTACAAGGGATGAGGAAAAGGCTGAGGTGCTCAATGCCTTCTTTGCCTCAGTCTTTAGCAGCAAGACCAGTTGTTCTCTGGATACCCAGTACCCTGAGCTGATGGAAGGGGATGGGGAACAGGATGTGGCCCTCACTATCCACGAGGAAATGGTTGGAGACCTGCTACAGCACTTGGATGTACGCAAGTCGATGGGGCCAGAAGGGATCCACCTGAGGGTACTGAGCGAACTGGCAGAGGAGCTGGCCAAGCTGCTTTCCATCATTTATTGGCAGCCCTGGTTATCAGGAGAGGTCCCAGTCAACTGGCGGCTAGCAAATGTGACGCCCATCTAAAAGAAGGGTCAGAGGGTAGATCCAGGGAACTATAGGCTTGTTAGTTTGACATCAGTGCCAGGGAAGCTCATGGAGCAGATTATCTTGAATGTCATCACGCGGCACTTGCAGGGCAACCAGGCAATCAGGCCCAGTCAGCATTGGTTTATGAAAGGTAGATCCTGCTTGATGAAACTGATCTCCTTCTATGACCAAGTGACTCGCTTGGTGGATGAGGGAAAGGCTGTGGATGTGATCTACCTTGACTTCAGTAAGGCTTTTGACACCGTTTCCCACAACATTCTCCTCAAGAAACTGGCTGCTCTTGGCTTGAACTGGCGTACGCTTTGTTGGTTTAAAAACTGGCTGGATGGCCGGGCCCAAAGAATTGTGGTGGATGGAGCCAAATTCAGTTGGAGGCCGGTTACTAGTGGAGTCCCCCAGGGCTCAGTGCTGGGGCCGGTCCTCTTTAATATCTTTATCGATGACCTGGATGAGGGGATCAAGTGCACCCTCAGTAAGTTTGCAGACGACACCAAGTTAGGTGCGTGTGTCGATCTGCTCGAGGGAAGGAAGGCTGTGCAGGAGGATCTGGACAGGCTGGAGCGATGGGCTGAGGTCAACTGTATGAAGTTCAACAAGGCCAAGTGCCGGGTCCTGCACCTGGGGCACAACAACCCCAAGCAGAGCTACAGGCTGGGAGATGAGTGGTTGGAAAGCTGCCTGGCCGAGAAGGACCTGGGAGTACTGGTTGATAGTCGACTGAATATGAGCCAGCAGTGTGCTCAGGTGGCCAAGAAGGCCAACAGCATCCTGGCCTGTATAAGAAGCAGTGTGGCCAGCAGGTCTAGGGAAGAGATTGTGCCCCTGTACTCGGCTCTGGTGAGGCCGCACCTCGAGTACTGTGTTCAGTTTTGGGCCCCTCGCTACAGGAAGGACATGGAGGTGCTTGAGAGAGTCCAGAGAAGGGCAACGAAGCTGGCGAGGGGTCTGGAGAACAAGTCTTATGAGGAGCGGCTGAGGGAGCTGGGGTTGTTCAGCCTGGAGAAGAGGAGGCTCAGGGGAGACCTCATCGCTCTCTATAGGTACCTTAAAGGAGGCTGTAGAGAGGTGGGGGTTGGTCTATTCTCCCATGTGCCTGGTGACAGGGCGAGGGGGAATGGGCTAAAGTTGTGCCAGGGGAGGTTTAGGTTGGATGTTAAGAAGAACTTCTTTACTGAAAGGGTTGTAAGGCATTGGAATGGACTGCCCAGGTGGTTGAGTCACCATCCCTGGAGGTCTTTAAAAGACGTTTAGATGTAGAGCTTAGTGATATGGTTTAGTGGAGGTCTTGTTAGTGTTAGGACAGAGGTTGGACTAGATGATCTTGGAGGTCTCTTCCAACCTAGACAATTCTGTGATTCTGTGAATTAGGGTTAGAATATACTGATAGGAAAAGGTTTAGAATACTTTACTGACATAATAGTTAGTCTTACTAGGTTTATGGTAGCTGTAGTAATGACAGTAAATTTTCAGGGACATTTTTGAGATTCTGACTTTTGATTTGATTTCAAGTACCTTGAACAGGGAAAAAAAAAAAATCAGTTCTTGAAAATACCTGTAAGAAGGAAAAAAAAGAAGAAAAAAATAAAAATTCCTGAAGCCTATCAATGTATTGCATATATTGAGCCAAAGAATTCTTCAGTAACATGTCCATGGGTGATACAGGCTAGGCAACAAAATCCTAATTTTTATTATTATGATAAAGTTATTGGAATAGTTTTACATTGCACATATTATGTACAGTTTATAAATTCTTTGTCAGTTTTAGGGCACTATTTACTTCACCCACTGAGGTGAATCACAGCTCAGCGCTAGCCTATGCTGCATACTTATGACCTGAGTGTACTAAAGATGCAAGGACATTTTGCTGTGAGGAATTTATTAATGCTTTGCCATCTATCTCAAAACCACAATTCATTTCCTTTCATAATTTGTATTGCTTAATTCATAATTGAGTATTGCTTAATTACATCTCCTTTTTTTTTTTTTTTTTTTTTTTAATACATTCCCCAGCAGTAACAATAGAAAGGTCTGTTAGTCATCCAAAGTTTCTGCAGCATTGCTCTGAACCATCTGAAGATCATTAATGTGCTAATCACAAAAGAAAGGAGAGAAATTTGCAGAACTTTATGAGCAGTTAATGCAAAGTTAGAACCCAGGCTCTCATTTTTAAATAGGAGGAATACATGCCTAATATGAATAACTTCTGATATCATACAGGGAGAAGAGCATGACTGAGCATGACACTGACCACCAGCCAGTAACACAAAAGTATCGCTCTTGGCAGGTGGATTCACTCATGCTGTATATGTGATATTTCTTACTGATGGATTGTACAAAACTACTGATATGATGTCAGAGTGACTTGTTTCATCTCCGCTAAGGTCAAGGTTGGTTCAGGCTTCATATGGCTCAAAACCTGGACCAACGCCCAATGAAGTTAATATGACCATTTCCATTGACTTTGATAGGTTTTGAATCAGGCGATGTAGATAGGTATAACTTAAGGAATTCAATCAGGGAAGAGTATGGAAGCAGAAAAATGAAGTAATAATGTGTGAAAATCTGAAGAACCCTAACAGGCTCCAGCTGTAGTCAAGTTTGTGCCTTTGTTGAATTAAATCACTTTATGGTAAGAGTCTCTAGTTTGGATTAGTAGTAAATGGCTAAAACGTACTGTAAACTCAGATTATTATTAACAATCTATCTTTTTATCCAGATTGGTTCTTTTGTTTGTTTGTTTGTTTGTTTGTTTGTTGCATTTTTCGTATGAACTTTACAAAGGAAATGACTATCATATTGTGAGAAAGAAAACCAAATGGTGATAACACAGGATGAGACATCCTCCATTGACCACAGAAATGCTCACATGTTCCCAGACTTACTCAAGGTTGAAATCCCTTTAATTGTTCATTTCAAAGCAGCAGGAAACAGAAAGCTCATTCACAGCAGGTATATAGGGAAGAGTGAGATGCTGAATGTGGACTACTTTATTGAAAATTCCTGGAGTTAAAGTGCTATTGCTTCAGTGACAAAGATGGCATATTTGTGTGTGGGTAATAGTCTATCCTATTTATAATGAGAAATGCCATGTAAAAAAGAAATCCTTAAGCAGCTGACTGAGCCAAGAAATCAAACGGACAATTAGTTGGCTTCATTCTCCCATAAGGTATTTAAGTGACTGATAAATTGGAAATATAAAAGGGAAAAGAGGTGCTCCAAAATAGGCACTGAAGGGGAAGAAAATACAATTTAAAGGCAATGGGCTTTCATGTTGCACCGTGTTATTGGTATTGTCTGGACAGGTTTGTAAAACAAGCAAAGTAACAAAACCCTATAACGTGTTTATAAAGAACAAACAGATATGGGCGTAAAAGAGAGTGGGTTCCTCACAGCAGTGATGCATGTCTTAAGAGGACATGGGATGCATCAGTGGTATTGGTATGGAGTGAGAAGCATATCTCTGTAGTAGGTATGTTCTGTTTTGCTTCACCAGGATCTCTTCCCCAGACATATACACGCCCATGAGGAAAGAAGGCTACAGGAGTATTCACATATGGAAGTGATCTGTAAAAATGCATCAGATATCTCAGAGGTACATTACACAGGTACATTACTTTAGATGTGTGTGGGAAGGACTTATTATATGATTGCATTTTTCCTGGCTGGAATTTAGTAGAGAATACTGTTTCAGAAATCACAGTAAATAAATCTGAAAGTTCTCTATCTTCCCCTAATGTCTTCCCACATGATGTATGGCAATAAACAGAACAGTCGTTCCCCAGTTGCCCAGTATCTCCTTAAAAACACTCAGTGAGAGAAATTCCTATTTTTATTTATTTTTTTTTTCCAGATAAGCTGTTACCAGGTATGCCTGCAAATTTTTATGTGCCTCCTTGAAACTGTTCCTGTTTCTACATTGTTTTGTCCCTTCAGCATGAATTACTGCCCGAACAGTCACTCATGCCTGTATTTGTATTGTTGGCTGATTGCTAGGCATGGGATTTTACATTGGGAGATTCTCAATGTCTTCATTCAAGTTTTTAATTGAAATATAACATAGTTCTTTATCCAGGCTGTTTCACAATATGTCCCTTCTTATTTGAGGCACCTTCTGCTACTGAAGGGAGATACAATTCGAGTATTTCAGAAACATGATATCCAAAAGAAGTGTTAATGCAGTATTAAGTATTTTAATGCAATTAAAGTGAGAGTCAAGTGGAAAAAAGTAAACTGTGGTGCACTGAATGACCAAGAAACTTTTTTGGAAAAGATTATGCACACCTGACAGGTCCAATGTGATAAGTATATCAAGATTTAGTGTCCATTTATTAGTTTCTTAGTGCAGGGAAACTATGTGGATGCCAAACCTGAATCATTACCCTCATTTTTCATGATATAATCAGTATGAAAATGGTGACTACCTGGATATTTTCCTGGACATCAGGTGTTCTAACTAAGTACAGCTAGATCACCATTATTTCATCATTGACTCATTATCATTCTGATTAATGTTGCTTCTTTATTTTCATTCCCTGTTCTGAAACAATGCATATGTCATTGAGTAATTATGTCCAGTTCCTGCTTCTGAATTATGACCTTGACAAGCATGTGTCTTTGTCATTGCTACTCTAGCTTCACCCTTTTCCCTGAAGCCTTTCCCTCACAGACAAATAAATTAGCACCTGATGATGCTTAGTTGAGCTTAAGGTCAAAACCTGAAAATATTCCTCTTATACATTGCTACATGCAAACCTCTTGCCACTATCATTTTCTTTGACCATTAAATTCTTCACTCAAACATTTGAGAGGCATGCTTGTTGGATTGCATTTGGATATATTCAATCTCTGCTTATTTCAGCTTGAATAGTGGGAGGCATTGGCACGTGGATGTGAAAGTTTCCTGTGTGTTTTGAAGCTGAATATACAGATGATCAACCTCTCTGTTCATGGATTTACCACCATTTTGAAGGTTTGTGGTCAGCTTTCCCCACAGCAGCAGTCCCATTTGGTACACCTAGATGTATACAGATATGAGACATAAAGGTCTTGATTTTCACTTGACTCTGAAATGAAACCATTCCTGCAAATTTTAATATTAAAGAGCACCCAAAAACATTATTAAGGAGTTGCATTTGCAGTTTAAGGAAGCAACAATTTTAACAGCACACAGCATTAACCCCCTGTAACCCCTATCCTCCATTGGTGTCATTTACCAATTTCTCCACTGGTAATGTCTGTATACCTCTATTCCTTTGTTGGGAGTCTGACAAACTATTCTCTAATAAAACACCAGAGTAGAGCAAATTAGCAGAATCTTTTGCTAGGATATGCAAAACACATGAATACTGTTCCCATTATAAAATATCTTACTGAAAAACATCCAAGGTGGCAGAGTGACTGAAAGAGAGATTGTGAAATTCTCCACTGTCATTCCACCCTGATAATGACAATTTCCTTTTGATCCGAAGTTATACTGTTTTTACTCAATATATTGAAAAGAAGACATTTCAATGTTTGGTCAAGTAACTTTAACTGAATTTGATCTCCAGTTCAAATATTTGTGTTTTAAAACGTTGGTCATGAACTTGACCTTCTTGGCAAAATAACAAAAGGCAAGGATGAGTCTTAGCTGTCTGATGATAAATTTCATGTGACGTTTGCACTAAAATATATCTTTCTCTTAGGTTACATTTTAAAAAGAGGAACAATGTTCCACTAAGCCAGTCGTGGATACTAGTACATAGCTGGAAGTTACTCTCCAAGATTTCCTTAGGGGGTTTACAGTACAGAAAGGGTATAGTACAGTTTACAGAGAGACAATGGAAAATGCTGTTTGGTCACATTACATATATGAAATAACAACAGAGTTGTATCATCTCCATTGGTTCCAAATTCCCCCAACTTCTAATGACCTTTTTGTTTCAGGGTTGAGTTGCTGCTCTTTTCTTATACACACTCCTAATGGACTGTGCATTCCTTCACCTGACACCTTTTCCCCTTTAGCAAGGAAGGTGGAGTTGCCCAAAGGTGCCTTCCTATGTGACACTGTGTAATCATTTTAATATTTTAATTAAAAGAGAAGAAGACTCTCAAAAGATAAAGGAAACGCCCTTGTAAATAGAGTCAAGTTAAAACCTTTCCTGAAATGGATGTTGCCTGAAGCTACCTCATAGGGGAATTACAAGTAACAAGTAGCAGGTATGACATGAGTTTTGTTGCCAGCAAGGTAGTGGGAGATCACTTAGTAAGGTATTAACCAAGCATATCTATCCATTTCCTGTATTTTGCAGACCCTTTTCAAAGAACACAAAAGTGTGGAGTTACAAAAAAAAAAAAAAAGACACAACAAGCCAAACCACACAAAAAAAAAAAAAGAAAGAAAGAAAAGAAAGAGGAAAGAGAGACAGAGATGGGAGAGAAAGAGAGAAACAAAAAGAGAAGAAAAACAGAGAAAGAGAGAGAAAGAAAAATAGAAGAGAAAGAGAGAGAGAAAGAGAGGAAGAGGAAGAGGAGGAGGAAGAGGAGGAGGAGGAGGAGGAGGAGGAGGAGGAGGAGGAGGAGGAGGAGGAGGAAGAGGAAGAGGAAGAGAAAGAGGAAGAGGAAGAGGAAGAGGAAGAGGAAGAGGAAGAGGAAGAAAGAGAGAGGAAGAAAGACGGAAAGAAGGAAAGAAAGAAGGAAAGAGAAGGAAGGAAGGAAGGAAGGAAGGAAGGAAGGAAGGAAGGAAGGAAGGAAGGAAGGAAGGAAGGAAAGGAAGGAAGGAAGGAAGGAAGGAAGGAAGGAAGGAAGGAAGGAAGGAAGGAAGGAAGGAAGGAAGGAAGGAAGGAAGGAAGGAAGGAAGGAAGGAAGGAAGGAAGGAAGAGAAAAAGAAAGAGAGAAAGAAAGAGAAAGAGAGAGAGAGAGAAAGAGAGAGAGAAAGAGAGAAAGAGAGAAAGGGAGAAAGAGAGAAAGAAAGAGAGAGAGAAAGAGAGAAAGAGAGAAAAAGAGAGAAAGAGAGAGAGAAAGAGAGAAAGAGAGAAAGAGAGAAAGAGAGAAAGAGAGAAAGAGAGAGAGAGAGAGAGAGAGAGAAAGAAAGAAAGAAAGAAAGAAAGAAAGAAAGAAAGAAAGAAAGAAAGAAAGAAAGAAAGAAAGAGAAAGAAAAGAAAGAGAAGAAGGGAGAAAGGGAGAAATGAAGGAAGGAAGGTTGTTTGGTTTTGTTGGAGAAGGTCAACATAAACACTGTCCTGAGATTTTGTCTTCTGGCAAGAATTACAAACAAAAGAAAACAAAAGAAAACAAAACAAAAAAAGTAGTTAATATTAGTTAAAAATAACAAAATTTAAAAGACCTTTTTAAAGAGCAAGCCACATATTGAAGTTTGCTGGAAGTGATTGCCCCTTGCTAAAATTTAAACCCAGAGTTTCTGGAATGGATACATTTTCTTGAATGTTACCGTAAGGAAGATAACATAGGTTTTGTATGTACTTCAAAGATACCATGATTTTTGACAAACTCGTTTTGCATTTTCTAGTTATGTATGGACAGTGATAGTGGATTCTAGATGATTTTTTTTTTGCTGATAACTATGTGATTTCCTTCTCTGTCCACGGCTCATTTAGACCAGCCTCAAATGATTTCATGGAAATGCATACTGTTAGAAACCTCTTCCACAGCCTGGTGCCTCAAACTGATGTATCTGGGTATAGTTCAAAAGCCAGCATGACACATAAGCACAGCTCAAGGAGTCAGTTCCTCTATCCCTTTGGCAATGGGTTTTTCTCTGTGTAAGGACATTGCTTTGGCTCCCATAATAGAAGACATGCATCGCAAATGTGTGCCCTAAGAAATATTGAAACTAATACTGAATGCACTCCTGGAAACTTGATATTTTCATCACATACCATCTAAGCTAATACACTGCACTGTTTACGGTCCTCCACTACAATATATTTTGAAACGATTACCTTGCTTTGAGTCATTTGTGTCATAATGCTCTCCATAGGTGCCTATAAAATTAAAATGTAAGCATCTTTTATTGGTGGCACTACATCTTAATTGAAAATATTAAAGGCTATTGCTCTCCTATTTTATTCGTGTGTGTGTGTGTTTGTTTTGTTTTTTGTTTGTTTGTTTCTCCCTCTCTGTTTAATTGACTAATCATATGATCTTTTTCTTTAATGGAATAATCATGAAAGAAAATATGAAGCTAATTTAAATTAAAACTGGATTTGGCAATATTTAAGTGATTATTCCGAAATAGCAGAGGGTACACAAGGCAATAAACATCTGCTACATTCATGACCACTGGCCTCACTGTTTATGAGCTTGAGTGATATTTATTTCTAAGAGACATGCTTCTTGTTGGGTTATACTGTATTTTCCCCCTTGTTTATAGTTATTTTACCCCTTGTAAAATTTTAAAATTTATCAGCACTTTTCTTGTCCCTTTCTTGCTTCTATTCCCATCTCCTTTCACATTAACACCAGGGTGCAATTCAAGCAAATGAGAAACAGTATCCAAGAAATCTTTCCACCAGTGGAGACAGGGGTTTAGCTGTTTCCCCACTTATAAGCTATGTAGAGGACTCCAGATTTATGGCCTGAAGAAGCTAATGGGAATTCTATATTGTAGATAATTTATTGTTCAGCTGCCATTCAATTGTATTTACTGTATGCAATTGCTGAGCTAAGCTGTTACTTTTTTTTTTTTCTTGACATGCAATACAGACTAAGAATGAAGTTGGAGAACTAGTTGTAATTGAAAGATAACATCTTTTTGGTTTTGTTTTGTTGTACTTAAGAAAATGCAAGAGAAAATAAAGCAGGTTGCATTTTGGAGTGTTTGGAAAATAATTTAGCTAAAGAGACAACATAACAGCTATGAAAAGAAATAATCTTCAGCAGATGAGGCAAAGAAATGTTTGTAGGAAGAACTTTATTTGAACAACATGTGTAGTACATGTTTTTTTGGACATACAAACACTTCTTCAGATCTGAAAAAGAATAAGGAAATTTCAAAGCTAATGTCTTTTAAAATTTCCTTTGGGCACTTCTCTGTATATTCTACAATTGAATGAAGTCTATATTACCTTTAATCCATTTTCTATAATGATAATGCTGTTGTGCCAGCAAGCTGCCGGTTAGCATATGGTGACACAGGGTGTGCTTTAAGGAACTTCATCCATAGGATTGCAATAGTTTCCAAGAATCGTTTTTTAGGAGTAGAATGTGTATAGTTTCATAACCATAAATGTAAAGGATCTGGATATACAACAGATTTAGTCTTCTAGTTCCAACAGAGAAAGAGAGGACAGAGCTCCAACAGAGCTCAAGGAGGAGGTGCAGAGGTTGAGGGATATCAGGGAGTGCGAGCGGGAGATAGACTGGTGGAGCGACTCCCTGCAGGACCGGAGGGAGAGGGACCAGGGTGAGACGCTCCAAAGGGGGGTGGACCCCCTGCCCTGTCGCCATCGGGCAGAGGGAGGGGACCTGCGAGTTGAGGAGGAATGGAGACAGGTCCCTGCTCGACCTCGCAGGAGATGCCCTCCTCTTCCGGTGCCGCCTTCCCAGGTGCCCTTGAACAATAGGTTTGAGGCCCTGGAGCTGGAGAGACCGGTGGGTGAGGATGAGGTAGGAAGCCTACCCAGGAGGATGCCTGAGGTGAGGAAGTTGACTCCACGCCTCAGGACTGCCTCCACCAAGAAAGAAAGAAGGGTGATTGTTGTGGGCGACTCCCTCCTCAGGGGAACGGAGGGCCCTATTTGTCGGCCTGACCCCACACATAGGGAAGTCTGCTGCCTCCCTGGGGCCAGGGTCAGAGACATTACCAGGAAGCTTCCAAACCTGGTTCGCCCCTCTGACTATTACCCGCTTTTGATAGTCCAGGCTGGCAGTGACGATGTTGAAAAGAGAAACCTCAAGGCTATCAAACAGGACTATAGGGGGCTGGGACGATTGGTGGAGGGAGCGGGAGTGCAGGTGGTGTTTTCGTCCATCCCTACGGGGGAAGGGAGAGGCACGGAGAGGACATGGAAAACTCGCGTGGTTAATAGGTGGCTCAGAGGCTGGTGCCAGCACAGAAATTTTGGGTTTTTTCACCATGGGGAGCTTTACTCGGCACCCGGCCTGATGGCCCCAGACGGGTCCTTATCTCCAAGGGGAAAACGGATCCTAGGCCAGGAGCTGGCGGGACTCATAGAGAGCGCTTTAAACTAGGTAAGAAGGGGGACGGGGCTCAAACAAGGCTTGTTGGAGCTGTGCCGGGGGAAACAATGGCTGGGCCGGGGAAGAAGGCGATGGCCCAGCTGAAGTGCATCTACACTAATGCACGCAGCATGGGTAACAAACAGGAGGAGCTGGAAGCCATCGTGCAGCAGGCAGGCTACGACTTGGTTGCCATCACGGAGACGTGGTGGGACCGCTCCCACGACTGGAGTGCTGCAATGCCTGGCTATCGGCTCTTCAGGAGGGACAGGCAGCACAGAGGGGGTGGTGGCGTGGCTCTCTACATTAGAGAATCTTTTGATGTTGATGTTGTGGAACTCCAGGCTGGGAATGATAAGGTTGAATCCCTGTGGGTTAGGATCCGCGGGAAGGCCGGCAAGGCTAGCTTCCTGGTCGGGGTCTGTTATAGACCGCCGAACCAGGATGAGGAGACGGATGAGGAGTTTTATAGGCAACTGACAGAAGTTGCAAAATCGTCGGCGCTTGTCCTCGTGGGGGACTTCAACTTCCCGGACATATCCTGGAAACACAACACGGCACAGAGAAAGCAGTCTAGGAGGTTTCTGGAGAGCGTGGGAGATAGCTTCCTGACGCAGCTGGTCAGTGAACCTACCAGGGGTGGTGCCCCGCTAGACCTTCTCTTCACAAACAGAGAAGGACTGGTGGGAGATGTGGTGGTCGGAAACTGTCTTGGGCAGAGTGACCACGAAATGGTAGAGTTCTCTATTCTTGGCGAGGCCAGGAAGGGGACCAGTAAAACTGCTGTCTTGGACTTTCGGAGGGCTGACTTTGAGCTGCTCAGGACGCTGGTTGGCCGAGTCCATTGGGAGGCGGTTCTGAAGGGCAGAGGAGTCCAGGAAGGCTGAGCGCTCCTCAAGAAGGAAATCGTGATGGCACAGGAGCGGTCCGTCCCCACGTGTCCAAAGACGAGCCGGCGTGGAAGAAGACCGGCCTGGCTCAACAGAGAGTTGCGGCTTGTGCTTAGCAGAAAAAAGAGGGTTTATAATCTTTGGAAAAAAGGGCGGGCCACTGAGGAGGACTACAAGGATGTAGCGAGGCTGTGCAGGGAGAAAATTAGAAAGGTCAAAGCTCATCTGGAGCTCAACCTGGCTACTGCCGTTAAAGACAACAAAAAATCCTTTTACAAATATATCAACGCGAAATGGAGGACTAAGGAGAATCTCCATCCTTTACTGGATGCGAGGGGAAACCTAGTTACTAAGGGTGAGGAAAAGGCTGAGGTGCTTAATGCCGCCTTTGCCTCAGTCTTTAGCGGCAATACCGGCTGTTCTCTGGATACCCAGTGCCTTGAGCTGGTGGAAGGGGATGGGGAGCAGGACGTGGCCCTCGCTATCCATGAGGAAATGGTTGGCGACCTGCTACGGAGCTTGGATGTGCGCAAGTCGATGGGGCCGGATGGGATGCACCCGAGGGTACTGAAAGAACTGGTGGAGGAGCTGGCCGAGCCGCTTTCCATCATTTATCGGCAGTCCTGGCTATCGGGGGAGG
The DNA here is from genome assembly GCF_040182565.1 of Anser cygnoides. NCBI lineage: Eukaryota > Metazoa > Chordata > Aves > Anseriformes > Anatidae > Anser > Anser cygnoides. The sequence goes on along the minus strand of NC_089912.1, from coordinate 55,462,095 downwards.
TCCCAGTTGACTGGCGGCTAGCCAATGTGACGCCCATCTACAAGAAGGGCCGCAGGGCAGACCCGGGGAACTATAGGCCTGTCAGTTTGACCTCAGTGCCAGGAAAGCTCATGGAGCAGATTATCTTGAGGGTCATCACGCGGCACTTGCAGGGCAACCAGGCGATCAGGCCCAGTCAGCATGGGTTTATTAAAGGCAGGTCCTGCTTGACGAACCTGATCTCCTTCTATGACCAAGTGACGCGCTTGGTGGATGAGGGAAAGGCTGTGGATGTGGTTTACCTTGACCTCAGTAAGGCTTTTGACACAGTTCCCCACAACATTCTCCTCAAGAAACTGGCTACTCGGGGCTTGGACTGGCGTACGCTTCGCTGGGTTAGAAACTGGCTGGGTAGCCGGGCCCAAAGAGTTGTGGTGAATGGAGTCAAATCTGGTTGGAGGCCGGTCACTAGTGGCGTCCCCCAGGGCTCGGTACTGGGGCCGGTCCTCTTTAATATCTTTATCGATGATCTGGATGAGGGCGTCCAGTGCACCCTCAGTAAGTTTGCAGACGACAGCAAGCTAAGTGTGTGTGTCGATCTGCTCGAGGGCAGGAAGGCTGTGCAGGAGGATCTGGATAGGCTGGAGCGATGGGCTGAGGTCAACTGTATGAAGTTCAACAAGGCCAAGTGCCGGGTCCTGCACCTGGGGCGCAACAACCCCAAGCAGAGGTACAGGCTGGGAGATGAGTGGCTGGAAAGCTGCCTGGCCGAGAGGGACCTGGGAGTATTGGTTGATAGTCGGCTGAATATGAGCCAGCAGTGTGCCCAGGTGGCCAAGAAGGCCAACAGCATCCTGGCCTGCATAAGAAGCAGTGTGGCCAGCAGGTCTAGGGAAGTGATTGTGCCCCTGTACTCGGCTCTGGTGAGGCCGCACCTCGAGTACTGTGTTCAGTTTTGGGCCCCTCGCTACAGGAAGGACATGGACGTGCTCGAGCGAGTCCAGAGAAGGGCGACCAAGCTGGTGAGGGGTCTGAAGAACAAGTCTTACGAGGAGCGGCTGAGGGAGCTGGGCTTGTTCAGCCTGGAGAAGAGGAGGCTCAGGGACGACCTTATCGCTCTCTACAGTTACCTTAAAGGAGGCTGTAAAGAGGTGGGGGTTGGTCTGTTCTCCTACGTGCCTGGTGACAGGACGAGGGGGAATGGGCGAAAGTTGCGACAGGGGAGTTTTAGGTTGGATGTTAGGAAGTACTTCTTTACCGAAAGGGTTATTAAGCATTGGAATGGGCTGCCCAGGGAGGTGGTGGAGTCACCATCCCTGGAGGTCTTTAAAAGACGTTTAGATGTAGAGCTTAGCGATATGGTTTAGTGGAGTACTTAGTGTTAGGTCGGAGGTTGGACTCGATGATCTTGAGGTCTCTTCCAACCTAGAAATCTGTGATACTGTGATACTGTGATACTGTGACAACAGATGATGCTATAGTTCCTTTCCATCAAACTCCCTATCAACCTAATTCCATTCAATTATCTTTGCATATAGTCTCAGTCAATAATCAATAATGTTTCTATGCTTCATTCTCTTTTTACTTTTTTTTTTTTGGTATGAATTTTTTGCCAAGGAGCATTCTATATTAAATATGTGCAATCCAGGTTTTCTAACATTTTTTCACTGTTAAGGCAAAACAGCTACCTATAATACAGACTAAATTTGTCATTCAGAGAAAGAGTCAAAAACTGCCAAGCAAGGGGTCAAATTTCATGTTTCCATGGATAGGAAAATGGGTATGAACAGCTCTGCTATCACCTAGGGTAAATGTAACTGAGTAAACATGTATCCTGTAGAAGATACATGAATTTTCAGTCCCTTGGAACCTATTCAGTGAGCATCTTCAGAGAGAGGACTGCATGAACCCAGTACTTCTAAAGGAACACAATATGTGTGAGATTCAGGTTTCCACATTCAGATAGTTAAAAAAAAAAAAAAAAAAAAAAAAAAATTATTCCTTTTTAACATTTATAATTAGATTTATATGTGCGATTTTTTTTTTCTTTAGAACTGAGCATAAGAATTAGGAATAAAGCAATAATTCTTTACATCTACAAACACTGAAAATCAAATAAAATAATTTACTCATATTTAGGATTGTCTAAACTGAAAGGTGTCATAAGGTAACTGGAAGATTCTTTACGAAAAATTTACTGCTTCTATACTCAAGTTATACTAGACTTGAAAAACTGAAATCTGCTTAGCAATATAAGTGGAAAAATTGAGAAATGTAAGTTCAATTTATTGTCAATATTGTAGAGGGATTGTGGAAGGAGGAAAAGGTTGTCACTACATGCATGGTATTTTTCATGGAAATGATATGGTCTCATTCTTACCTCCAAAAATCTTAAAATACAAATAGCTACCAGATGAAAGAACTGTTATTTTTTTTTGTAGATCCTCTAAAGTGAGAGGATACACTGGGGGATCCTGGCCTAAGTGACTTGAACATAGTAGAAAGTGATTTGAGCTGTTTTCTTTAAACTTTGATCCAAGAACTATACTATTTATTATTATTATTATTATTTTATTTATTTTATTATTTCCCTCCAGAAATGTTCCTGGAGCATCCAATTAGTGTAAATTTTTTTTCACAAAAAGAGACTACTCTAAATGGTGGAATTCAGCTCGACTAGATTTGGAATGTGAAGCTTTCCAGTGCATGGCAAAATTAAGAAGTCGAAGTACTAATATTCCTTTTCCCCTTAGCCACACAACTTCACTTTCAGCTGTTTCCTGTCTGTTTAGTTTAACTCTTGTACAAAATATTGTCAGAACAAATAAAATGTCATTATATAGTATCACTGTAAGTTTAATAAACGTCCGCACATCACAGAACACTGAGCCACAGGCTAACATTATAAGACAGATTTTGTTAGAAGTTTGCTTATTTTTGTTGTTATTGAGTGTACTTTGTATATTATTTTTTTCCATATTATTTTGGGGAGGATAAAACTTCTTAGGGCAGAATATCCTTGTGTATAAAGTGAAGAACAATTATTTTTCCCCACAAATTTCCAGCAGGCTGAAATAAAAAATACATTTGCAAAGGAAAAAAAAAAAAAAAGGCACATTTTACCTCCACTTACATGTATCTCATGCAAACCTGAACTGCAGCTCGAGGGCACAACTCAAGATTTGATATTAAAGTGTTTCATTTGCAACCAATTATGCTCAGGATTAAATTCCACTGCTGCCTCGCTTAACAGTACAGTACCTTGATTTCAAACAACCTGATACCATTCCTCCCACCCCCCTTTCTCTCCCCTTTTCCTGTCCCTTAGAACCATCTCTGCCTTCATCAAAACAATTTCATTTGTACTTATGAAAGCATTGCAGCCGGTAAGCGGAGAGTACGGAATAAGCTTAACCATTGTAGCCTTTTTCCCATCTGAATATCACGAATCTTGTATCTCACCATGGTGTAAGGTCTCTGATTACATCAACCTCTCCAAATTATGCTGAAATGGAGGCCATTCAATTTGCTACAATCAGTAACTTTCGAAAGAGCCCTGCATAATTGATTTCACAGTAATATAGGCATAGGTGAATGAGTTCCTCAGCCTCGTTTATACAATGTTTTCTTTCATTCCAAAGTGCACTATTCAATAGAAATCACATTTTTTTTTTCCCCAACAGTTGGCAGGTAAGGTTTTTGGCATATATAAAGTTGAGACAGAGAAAGAGAGAGCAGGAAAAAATACTGTAGAAACAAGAAAATTGAAATTAATGCCCTGGTTGAAACACTAAATGCAGACAATCCTTGGGTGAAATAAATACTCTTTTCTATGTGTCTGATCAAGATGGGGAAAGAAGGACTCAGATACAAAACACTGTTGAAAGTTAAATGCAGCCCCCCACATACAATTTGTTGGGGGGAGGATTTCAAAGCATATCATTCATCTAATGACTGAAAATGTCTAGCTATGTCCACAAGCTGAAGAGAATATGGCCACCTAGTTGGTGTGGGAGTTAGAGAATCAGAACTTTACAAACTGGGTATATTTTGCACCCTTGAGCAATTAAAGTGGGCCACTGCCTTTATACCACCTCTTGCACCATCCTTGTCCCCCTGTCAGTAGACCAACCTCTTTAGATCCAGAGATGTTATTACTATTTTATAGACCTATGGCTGAAACCTCATGGATAATGCATCATGGTGCAGGAAGGATTGCATGAGTGCTCTGTGCCGGGACAGAAATAAAGGCAAAAGTAAAAAATAAATAACTAAATAGACAAACAAATAGATAAAACCATGTTGCAAACCTGAAGCATTAAGAAATGGCCAACGATTTAAGCCATCAAGAGGGAAAAAATGTTGTTGGATATTTTCAACACAAAGCAGGAAAATTTATAGGAGCCTGGAAATGAAAAAAAGTGTCAAAACCACCTCAAAGTGTTTTTGTGAAAGAAGTAAACAAATGAACAAAACAAAAGAACAACAACAAATACTACTACAACAACTTTACATCAGATGTCCTTTACATTTAGAGAAAAAAAGGGAGGGTAGCTCCAAAAGGAAATTGGTCCCATCTACTACAGGGTTCTTCCCATCTACTATAGAACTCTTTCTTTGGATACACCAAATGACTTGTTCTGAGCTGTCTGTCTCTCTCCACTGATTCCAGAAAAAAAATAAAAATAATAAAAAAAAAATCCCACTATATAAGACTAACCTCTAAGTTATATACATCTAAATTTAAGCAAGAAGGTTGATGAGGTGGATGTGCATTAAATGGAAGAGAATTTGGGAGTGGTAATATCAACGGCATTAAATTACCTCTCTCCTTACCATTGTATCTGTTACAATCTATCTCCTTTTCTCAGAGCTCAAGATCAACTGCAGGATTTATTTTTCTCATGAGAATGTCTGTGTAACTGTATATAGTTCTGTGTGTGTATGTACAAATTTCCTGCAAAAACTAGAAGATACCTATGAGCAGTCCCTGTTTAGGAAGAATGCAGCTCTCTCTGTATATTAGTACTCCCTCATCTGAAGAATAAGTACTTTTATGTGCTTTTTGTCACAGTTTGGTTATAAACCACTGAGGAAATATGTTCACTCTCTATCCAAAACTAAAAAGTGCTAAAGTTTATGCTGCTTAAATCACTCTGAATCTGAGTTATTTGGATCTCCAAATTTTATGATAATATTAACAGAGCTTCTGGTGAATCACTTTTTTTTTTTTTTGTATTGTTTAATTTTACATGAGTAAATATAATTACTCCTTTTGTCAGAAGTTCTAATACCAATTTATAATTCATAGAGTTAATTATGTTAACGAGAAGAAAATCATTTCTCAGCTCTCTCTCCTGTAATTTTAAAGGATTTTGATTCCTCTCTCCCCCCCCCAACCCCTCCTCTTCTCACCTCTCCTTTTACAATTTCTCTTCTAGCCATGAAGTGGAAGCATACACAATTCATCTGTGATATAATTATTTACCATGGCAACAGTTTGTGAATGGGATTGTGAAGTTGCAAATAACTAAAAAAAAGCTTAAGTAGAACAGTCTGAAAAAATATCCTTTTCAAGACAAGTGAAGGGTCCTTTCACGTCAGGAAAGCTTTCATCTGCCCACTATGTTAAAACAGAAGGAAGTGAAAACAAGGGTAGGTTTGGGGTTTGTTTTTTCTCCTTTGTTAAAACCTGTTCTGAACAGCAAATAAAAATCAGTACTGTGTATGTGTTTGTGTATGTGTGAATTGTTTTTTCTTTTGTGTGTTTATGTATGTAAAAATTCCTGAAGGAAAGATAAGAAAATTTAAACAGATTCGAAATGACAAATTCGGAATCCAACAGTTCCCAGCAAGAATGAGAGAAGCTTTGTAAGATCAAATATTGAAAAGCAATGGCAAAAAAAAAGAAGCATACTGGCTGATTTTTCTTGTTATATTTGTGAGACAAACAGATGGCTCAAATTCACACTTGTGTGCAAGGCTCACCAAAGTTTAGAGGGCCTGAGAATCAGATAGAGGAAATCTATTGAAATCTATTGGTAAAATATTTGTATTTTGCTTGAGGCTGCTACTGACAAAACTTTCCCTACAAACAATGGCATTCGATCATCTGTTGAGTATTTTAGCACTGTTGATCTAGAATCAAAGCAATCTACTGATGTTCTTCAAAGGCACACTGAGCTGCATATGTAAAGAAAAACAATAGCAACTAAATCTCTTCCAGATATGCTGTGGTTTACAGTTTACCCACCTGGGAGTAAAATTAGGTGCCACATTTATCCTGACTCACAACCATAATGATTTCAGAATCAAAATATTTCAGAAGAATAGATTAAAAGCCATCAATAGACTTCATTGAATGCTATCTAACCCAAGAACACTTTGAAAAGTTTCCTGCCTAGCTGTTGGCATGACATGTTAGATGTCTCTCCTGCTCCCTTGGAGAGTCAGGCTGGATATGGCTCTACCCTTGAGAAAGATCCCTCCTTCAATAAACTGGGTTTTAAAGGACTTTTCAATGACACTACTGGGGTCAGCATCATGGTCAGAGAATGAATATGAAAAGCTGATATATATAAAAAGATTCATAGCCCGTATTTACTCTTGCAGTTATGGAAGATGACTTGCATGCCAAATATGTATGTTATCTTAAACATTACCTCTCAAAAGGACCCTCACAGAACCTTCCTGAGGTACATCAGAGGAACAGAAGACAAAGCACATTGATTCTGACTGCCCTGTCTGCTCTGAAAACATCTGGCAACAGTTCTGAACAACCTCAAACAGATGAAAACCGTACCATCTCCTGGTGATAGAGAATGTCATGCTTGGTTTCCTACAGCTTTGTGGCATGCTGTTGGGCTTTCTAGCAAGAGACAAGCTCTGACTAAAGACTTTCCTGAACATTGGTCATTAATAAAATTTGGAGTTCAGTGCTGATTTTCTCATGTCTCATAAGAGGTGAGTTTGCATGTCTGCTTTACTCTCAAATGGGTAAATAATGCATCCTCACTCCTTTCACTACTTACCTATTTTACAAAAACTTTATGAACTGAATACTTTATAATCACTATATTGGGCAGTTCAGAAATGATCATGAAAAGACATGGATGAATAGAAAAATACACATTTGCAACATGTTGTTCACTTAACCTAGAAAAAAATCTTGCTACTCTTTTTTTTTTTTTTTTTTTTTTTTTTTTTTTTAAACCAGCAGAATTCATCATTTGCTCTTAGTGTCACCCAAGTCTGACATACAAACTGGGTTGTTTTTAACCTGTATCAGTGGCAGAGTTAAGGACCTGTGTTTTCCCCTTCATAGATCAGAAAGGAAGCAATTAAACAATAGAAAAGACAGTTTTCCAGCTTCCCATAAGAAGCAGGATGTGGTAGTCAGATTTATTGCTGGATTTAGATTCCAAAGGAGGAGGGAGGTATCTAAATAGGATTTACCACTTTTGGAGAGCAATTATAAGCCTAACTCTTCTAACTGCATTTCTAAATCACCTTCAGGTTCTTATGTTCATGTTTTGATACCTTTTACAGATCCACCTTCTGTTCCCACCAGAAGAATATTCTGAGATTTCAAGCAATAATTCTGAGAATAAGGGGCTACTTTTTGTTTGTGTAGGAAGTGTTTTTTCCGTGAAACAAGAAGGGATGCATATACAGTTGGGCATATAAGCTCTCAAGCACATCCTGATATTCACATATACTCATAGAACAGACTATAAAGAATAAAATAAATGTTATTTCTTAGAAGTTTTGACATAAAATTCCCTAGTGAGTCAGAAGAAAATGTCCTGATAACTTACAGTTTTGTGACTCAGATTATGTTGATTTTGGTAGCTCAACCTGTTTTGCGAGTGGGAAAATTAACTTCGTAGTAAAAGAAAGATGTACATGTGTGTCTTGATGACTCTGCATTAAACAAACACACAAACAAACTTTACAGGGTTTTCAGCAGTTTGCTCTATAACACAGGAAGAATGCCAGTGCAGTTCCAGCTGAGGAAAAGAGACGAAGCATTTCAAATGTCACTGTCAATACTAATTTAAGTGTTGTATGTATATCATAAAAAAAAAAAAAAAAAAAAAAAAAAAAAGATTCTACTGATGCAACAATAACAGCTTACCTTGGAAAGGCCACCTTGTTGGTGACATTTTCCAAAGAAATAAAAAAGAGTTTCTCCAATGACTTGGGATCTTTTTGCAGGGATCCAGGCACAGATTTTCAGACACATAAAGAGTATTTTTTCATTTCAATTTCTAAACATATCAGGTTTATTTTCCAGAACAAGGCAGGTTTTAGGATGGGAAAAAATAATAATAATAATAAAAAAAAAGGGGGACGACTTTTATTATTATTATTTTATTTTGAAGTTAAAAAAAATGATAAGGATAAAGAATCTTACACATTTCTTTCCCACAATGTACAACATGCAGGGCAAGAACTTCTCGAGAAGTGCTTATGTATTGCATGTTGAGGTATGATAAGACTACTGAAATTCAGTGGAGCTTCGTCTCTTCTTCACAGACCACGGAAAGGAAAAGAGGTCATTTTGGTACTCATTATGTTCAGGAGATATTTAGAGTCTTTCTCCAGTGTAGGACTTCACACCAATTTGAGCTGCCTGCTTTTATTTTATTTTTTCTTTTGTCTCAGAGCAGAGAGTAAAACTGAATGACAGGCTTTCTTCATCGTCACCTTCCTTCTTCCGCATTTATATGGAACTTCCATATACTGGGACTAAGGCCATTTCAGGTCTCTTATGGATACTTTTCATTAAAAGTCGAGCTCTTTACTTCTTTGATGAGTAATTTTGCCTTCATTTATTTCTTTTTTAATTCACTTGAGTGGTATAAAGAGATCAAATCTACCTTTGTGGATGCCTCTAGGATTCAGAATGTTCTTTAAGCTCCTCAGTTCCTGCTGTTCAATGTATATTGCCCAAGCTTCGAAATGTACAGCACTGGAGCATTGCCTTTACCAGTGCGTTTCGAAAGCTATACTCAAGAAATAGCATTTATTATCTGCCACTTAAACAAATGCAGTGTATATAGATTACACCTTCATGTATATAAAATTCTCGATACTAACACTAGCTCAAATACAAGCTGACATGGAAACACTAAGGCTCTTCAATGTCTCTTGAGTGTCCTACACCTAGGGAGGAATAACTTCCTGCACTGGTACAGGTTGGGGGCTTACAACTTGTTCAGCCCAGAGAAGAGAAGATTGAGAGGGGATTTTATCTATGTATATAAATATCTAAAGGGACGGTGTCAAGAGGATGAGGCCGGACTCTTCTCAGTAGTACCCAGCACTAGGATGAGAGGCAATGGGCACAAACTGAAACACAGAAATTTCCATCTGAATATGAGGAAAAACTTTACTGTGAGGGTGACAGACACTGGAACAGGTTGTCCAGAGAGGTTCTGGAGTCTTCTTCTCTGGAGATATTCAAAACCCACCTGGATGTGTTCCTGTGCAACGTGTTCTAGGTGACCCTGCTTGAGGTTAGACTAGATGATCTCCAGAGGTCTCTTCCAACCACTCTCTGACTCTATGAATGTAGTTTTAATACTCTTCTGTGTCACTTAGTCACTCTCTGTCAGTGGCCTTCACAACTGAAGATTGTTGAAGATTCACAATTTCATTGTGCCTTATCACTTGAATATGTTTGTTTTGTGATAAAGACTCTCACGGAGAAACAGCAACAGCAATGCACTCTAAAAGTCAGAGAAGAAAATGGTGATTTCTGGTAGTGGGTGACTGCTTACTGAGAGGCACTGAAGCGCCCCATCTGCTGGCCTAACATATAGTTGAATCTGCTGCCTGGCAGGAGCCAAAGTCCAGGATGTCGCAGAGAGATTGTCACAACTGGCAGAAAGTACAGACTTCTATCCCCTATTTCTTTTCCATGTGGGTACCAATGATATTTTCAGTAATTAGAGGGGTCTATATGAAAGCTGTAGAAGGACTCTTTATCAGGGAGTATAGCTATAGCACAAGGAGTAACAGTTTTAAACTAAAAGAGGATATATTTACATTGGATGTAAGGAAGAAATTCTTCAGGATGGTGAGGCACTGGAGCAGATTGCCCAGAGAAGTTGTAGATGCCCCCTCCCTGGAAATGTTCAAAGCCAGATTGGATGGGGTCTTTAGGAAACTAGAAGAAGAGTCCAGCGGAGGGCCACAAAGATGATACAGGGCCTGGAGCATCTTCCCTATGAGGAGAGGCTGAGTGACCTGGGTCTGTTCAGCCTTGAGAAGAAAAGACTGAAAGGGGATCTTATCAATGTTTACAAATATCTTAAGTGTGGGAGACAGAGGGATTTGGCCAACCTCTTTTCAGTGGTTTGTGGGGACAGGACAAGGGACAATGGCCACAAAATGGAGTACAGGAAGTTCCACACCAACATGCAAAAGAACTTCTTCACGATGAGGGTGACAGAGCACTGGAACAGGCTGCCCAGGGAGGTTGTGGAGTCTCCTTCTCTGGAGATATTCAAGCCCCATCTGGATGCGTACTTGAGCAACCTGCTCTAAGGAACCTGCTTTGGCAGGGTGTTTGGACCTGATGATCTCTTGAGGTCCCTTTCAACCCCTACAGTTCTGTGATTCTGTGATTTAGTGGGAGGTGTCCCTTACCCTGGCAGGGGGATTGGAACTTGAACCTTTAAGGTTCCTTCCAACCCAAGCCATTCTGTGATTCTATGACTCTAAATAATAGCAGTAGTAATAGTAGTAGTAGTAGTAATAATAATACGTTGATGACAAGATCTTTTTCTGCCTCAGGAATTTGTTCAAGTAGCTTGGATCCAAGGTTTTTCTTTTTCAAACCATTCAAATTCATTGCTGAGAAGATACTTAACAATCTGGCACTTAAGGAGTTAATCATACTTGTTTTACTTTTGATAAATTTTCCCTGATACCATGTACGTATATATATATATATATATATAAACCCATCATCAAACGGCAATAACCTAAAATGCAATAACACACCAGGTCTTAATGTAAAGTTTAAATCCATTTATTTGTCTTGGCTGTTTGCTTAAGTGAATCTGACCTTCCCCTCCTTCTGTCTAAAATCCTCCTGTTACTTATGTCATTATAGAGTATGGTATCTGTATACCATTTTCTTCGTCCTTATATAATTGGAACAAGTAGGTTAACTGTCACTGGTACAGAAAAAGTAAAAAAATAAAAATCTTTTTTCTTCAATTTTGGTGAATTCTTGAAAACGGGCTTAAAATTTCTCTTCCCCCATTTACAAGAGACTTTTCTTTACAAAATAATTAAAAAGTCCCCGCAGATTTACTTGGCTCTGCCATATGAACCATTAAAGAAAAAAAAAATGAAATCTATCCTTGTCTAATCTGTAACTAGTGATGAACTATAAATCCAGCTAACTCTTCACTTCACTGGGAAAATAAAATCCAAATACAGTAGCATCCAAATAATTATCAGGAGTCTAGCTGTGCTGGCAGGGTGCAATGTACAAGATTCAATTTTAACTAGAGATTACAGACCAGCAACCTTGTAGCCCTGAATGTCAAACAGCCATGTCACCTCCTCTCATCAGGGAGCGTGTCAGGACTCACAGAGGCAGGGTGACTTTTCACCAGCGGTAATGTATCTTGTATTTGAAAGAGTCAGTGAAAAAATGCCAGACATTCTCTGGCCCATTTCTCCCCCTTCTTTTTCAGGTCAAAACAAGCACAGCCACTTCCCAGCATGATATTTCCCATTGCAACTCCTCCTCCCCTCCTCCAGGCCACCAAATTCAAATAAAGCACTTCAACAAGTGGGGTTCATTCTGCAGCTCATACCAGGATGTGATGAGCCAACCATCCCAGGGGATGTTTTATGGTGTTTGCATCTCATAGATCAACTTCCCTCATCCCTGAGTAGTAAAATCGAAAAAGCAGGTAAATGCTGACCTTGTTGCCAGTGTGCATTTGGGCTGCTATCCAGCTGCTTTGGACTTGCCATTTGAATGTGTGTTGTGTGCTGGGTTTTGTGCATACAGCTGTCTGAGGCTTGCTTACACGAGAGATTCTCACCTTCTACTCCTCCTCCAGGTTTCTGCAAAAGGGAAGAGCTGTGTTAGGAGTACAGATGCACCAGGCTAAGCCCGGTGTGACTAAGTTACTCTGGGTTTAGCTGCTTAGACCCAAATTCTGTGATTCTGTGAAATGGGACCTGCAGATTGTGGAAGAAACCAGGCGAGCCAAAGGTTGTTTCTGGATATTTTAGGCCTAGTTCCTGTGAATTTCATATTTACACTGTTTAATATCTTTTGAAAATCCATTTGCAACCTCTGCAACAGGAAAGGAGGGGTAGGGGTAGAGCTGGGGAGGGTGAGGGGGACGGGGAGGGGAGGGGGGCAGGGGGACAGGGAGGGGAGGGGAGAGGGAGGGGGAGGGGCGGAAAGGAAAGGAAAGGAAAGGAAAGGAAAGGAAAGGAAAGGAAAGGAAAGGAAAGGAAAGGAAAGGAAAGGAAAGGAAAGGAAAGGAAAGGAAAGGAAAGGAAAGGAAAGGAAAGGAAAGGAAAGGAAAGGAAAGGAAAGGAAAGGAAAGGAAAGGAAAGGAAAGGAAAGGAAAGGAAAGGAAAGGAAAGGAAAGGAAAGGAAAGGAAAGGAAAGGAAAGGAAAGGAAAGGAAAGGAAAGGAAAGGAAAGGAAAGGAAGGGGAGGGGAGGGGAGGGGAGGGGAGGGGAGGGGAGGGAGGGGAGGGGAGGGGAGGGGAGGGGAGGGGAGCTCTAGGGAGGGTTTTTAAATTTTGTTTTTGGTTGTATTTGGTATTTTTCATTCATCTTTGATGTTTAGCACGACTGGAAGAAGCTAATTGTTTTATGTCTGAACACGATGCCTTTCCAAGTGCAACTTCACTGTATGTAACTGCTTAAAGCATTTGAATATGCCTTCTGTGTGCATGGTTCTCTGCTTCAGTACCCTCCCTTGACTGCCTTTTCATAGCCTCATTCTTTAATGCAAAGGACATTTGCAATGAAAATAGGATTTCTGCTTCTTAACAGTTCATCTGCTCCTGCTGCTCATTTCCCCACCTGAAGTCACAATTCTCCACTTGTGACCTCACTGCAGGTTACTGTGGTGAGAGGATTATGATGTTGCAAATAGAGATTTATAACTTCAGGAAGAGAATGAGCAGCCCAAGCAGATGGACGCCTCTGAAATGAAGATCCTGTCTTCATGTAAATGCTGTGAACAATAAAAAGGCGAGAGGGAAAAACAGCAGAAATTACACAAAAAGGATTGTTTCTAAATACAGAATGTAATTATTAGTTGTGCCATTCCTCATCTGTAGAGGGGTTAACGGGCCAGACCCTGCAAATCCTGAGGTAGTTCAGAGAAGTGACCAGCATTTTCACAGATTTTTACAAAAAAACAAAACAAAACAAACAAAAAACTTCAGGCTGCTATTATACGTCCCTTAGTAGTGCTGGTGTCTGTTTGCTATTTTGTGTGATGCTACATTTAAATAAGGATGGCCCATGGAAAGGAAAATAGTGCAAGTCTTTATAGCCTGAAATAAGAACCAATTACCACAATCAGGAACTGTAACTAACTCACATATTTTGTAGTTCAGGCTCACAGAGGGATGCTTAGCAGTGAGTGACGCTGGCAGTGAGGACTGTTCTGGAAGAGCTGTAGGGCAGGTTTCTCATAACAGGGTAGGCTTTCTGGTGAAGCATTCTTTAAGATTTTTTTCCATCATGCTGTGAGGAGTTTGAGGTAAAGGTACACAGCTTTACTCAGCTTGATACAGGTGCCTGATGCAATGCAGCTGATACCTATTTGGTGGTATCCTAGAAGGTGCATTAGCAGAACGCTGAACCTGAAGAGAATTGCCATCTCTTCAATACCTGAAGCAGAAAGGATGGCTTTCTGTTATAGTCACCTCTGGTGGCTAATTTTGAGCACTCTGCGCTATGTTCCTAGTGTGAATATGTCTACCTTTTACCCAGTGTACTTCCTCATTATGCATTTGAGCATTTCTCTATCTCACTAAGCAGCAGGCCAGGAGACATCCTTTAGGGAACCCCACCACTGCAGAGAATAGCAGTCACCAAACCCAGCAGCTGCTTGTTGCCACACTCCTGCAACCCTCAATTCTCCCTAGCATTTTAAGGAATTCAAAAACACTGTTATTGTCACACTCTAGAAGCAAACTTCTCAGTTTTCTTACTTCCTAGCAAATGAAACCTGGTAGGCTATATGTGAAGAGGTGTGAAACTGTTCTGAAGTCAGACGGATCATAACATAGTTTTCTCCTTTGGTTTGGACATCTGATTTCCACTTCGGCATAGATCCACAGCTGTCTTTTTGACCCATGGCTCCACAGAAGCCATAGCTCAATGGCAGTTCCCTGACTGTGTCAACACATGGGAGCATGGAGCAAGAACTGCAGTTAAGTGAAGTACTGTCCACATCTGTGTGATATGCGACAGGAGTCAGACACTTCAGTCTTTCTGGCGATGTCTGCCTGAGTATCTCTCAGTTTTCAGCTGATTCAGTCTCATAATGGTGAAGTGCTTGTAACCCTTGGAGATGCAGGAATGGTAAACAATCAAAGTCAAAGCTTCACAGTCAAATAAGAAATTGGTGAAGGGACAGAGAATTGAACTCCAGTTCTGGACAAGTGTTTCACTCTATCTTCATCTTCAATTGCTTTTACATACATTTTGTGTAGAACATTAATCCAAAAAATGTGGAACCCTCATTGATAAAAAACAATAGTGAGACAAGATTCCTGTTTTAAAAAAGCTCTTCATAAAATGCAAATTTGACGAAGAGATATGTGTATTCATCATCCATATGTAATCAATTTATATATGTCTTCAATTTCCTTCCTGTGAGGATTGTGGTTTTTGAAGAAAATAATATTTGATTTCACCTCTTTGCCTGAAGCAGGTAAGCGATTGATATTATTGAAACAATTTTGAAGATCCTGAAGGGAAGAACAGGAAGCATGTCTCCTGGAATTATAGAGATGTTGAAAACCGAGTTTATTGCTTTAAATAAGCATTCTCAACATATTTATTAAATTAATGTTTATACATCTATCCTTTCTTAAATTGTCAGTCAGTTGCTTGGACAAAGATAGACTTCTGGGAGGGTGCCAGAGTATGAGAGAACACAAGATCATCCTTCTTGTATGCAAATACAACATGAAGCAATGTCTTAAATACATAAATAAATAAATAAATAAATAAATAAACAATAGATAACCCTACTAAACGTAACTCTAATGGGAAAGATTGAAAGTAAAATAAATCTGAGAAAAACACTGGGAATGAGAATGTCAAAAAGCTTTGGACAAAACCTCAAGACACATAACTTTCACTGCTGAAGTGGTATGATTTGTCAGCATTCACGACACTATCATTGGATATATCAAAGACTGTGTTAGAAACATGCTTGTTGCAAAGGAAACACTGGTTGTGCTTCCCTGAAAAGCAATGGCAATGTCACAAAAGAGCTTGTCAGAGATTGCAAAGGGAAATGCCAGCAACACTTTTGCAAATATAATGATTCCATCAGTACATTGGAGAGACAAGCAATAAAAACGATCAGGGTAGTGCTGGTCACATCATTTTATGTAAATAACATGTGCTATGAATTTAGCCTTTTATCCTTAAAAAAAATAAAAAATAAAAATAATCCTTTGCAAACTGGTAATGATTGCTATGAATTTGTCATTATTCATTGAGCTTACAGACAGGAAGGTGCAGTAGATCAACCAATTTGACCTCAAAAGAATAATGGATTATTATAACAGTATTTAGTGGCTTTATCCAAGTTCAGATTCTTTTGGGGGTCTATCTATATGGATAAGCAGTTGCTGGGCCAATGACTTCGCATTCAAACTGGATAAAATATGAGAGCTGAAATAGAGTCGTGGTGTCAGAGTAGATCAGTAACAGATTCCAGCCAAGAAGTCACATTTTCTGACTCGAAAGCTAGTACATCACACCTGGGATTCTATTACTCCTTTATCTGCAGATAGTGATCAGTGAGCACTGACATCACAATTCGTTTGCTTATTCAAGGGGTATTTAAGAGTGTGTGTGTGTGTGTGTGTGTGTGTCTGTACAGGGGAAGGGAAGGGAAGGGAAGGGAAGGGAAGGGAAGGGAAGGGAAGGGAAGGGAAGGGAAGGGAAGGAAGGGAAGGGAAGGAAGGGAAGGGAAGGGAAGGGAAGGGAAGGAAGGGAAGGGAAGGGAAGGGAAGGGAAGGGAAGGGAAGGGAAGGAAGGGAAGGGAAGGGAAGGGAAGGGAAGGAAGGGAAGGAAGGGAAGGGAAGGGAAGGGAAGGGAAGGGAAGGGAAGGAAGGGAAGGGAAGGGAAGGAAGGGAAGGGAAGGAAGGAAGGGAAGGAAGGGAAGGGAAGGGAAGGGAAGGGAAGGGAAGGGAAGGGAAGGGAAGGGAAGGGTGAATGTTGAATTTCTGCATTAAAGATGACTCAGTGGAAAGCAATGGTTGCTTTCTAGGACATTTTCTTAAAGAATTCTTCCTTCTCATTTGTTTTGGATCTGTATATAGCTTAGATGACAATTTCAAAAATTTTGGATTAAAATAAAACAGCTACAGTCCTAATTTAGACCATGTTAATACAGCTGTATTTATAACTAATTGACAGTTATGTGTCCCTTAGTGAAATAAGATAAACATTTAAAACAAAGCAAAACAAAACAAAACATAATTTTGATCCACATTTGTGTATATTTGAATAACGCTGTTGGAAAGAGTGACTTTTAAAAGATAAAGAGTCTTTCTCAAAGGCTACTGAAGTTCATGAACAGTGGGCTGCACCTCTATTAAACCACTTGCAAGTGATTTCAGCAAGATTTAATAAAGAAGATTAACCTCTATCCCTTAGAGTGATTAGAGTATCCCTTATAATGATGAGCAGATGTTCACCAGGAAGTTGTCACAGCAAAGAAATGGCAAATGGTGGTGGGATGTTGGGAAGAACTTCTTTATCAAACAAATTTATTAGTCTTGAAATATCGTTTCAGAGAAGTTGTGAAAATCATCACATTGGAGATTTCTTGTCAGAACAAAAGTCTATAATTTAAAGTGTCATTCTACAGTACACTGTGGCACTTATACACATGAAAACAGTTTAGAAAAAGAAGTTGTGAGTTTTCATGTGAGACATGGTCAGCACAGAAACCAAACATACAGGAGAATGAAACAAACAAATATAGAGATCCATGAACTGATCCATGGATTATGCCCCCACACTTGAACAGGACAAAAAAAGTAATCTAAACCACATAAGAGCTGAGATTATATCTCATGCATGCTCTACAGTACAATTTATCCAATTATCATAGAACTAATGCCTAAGTACTTTCTAGAAGTTGATATCTACTAGTTATCTGCTCCTTTTGAGGGTGAGCAGAAACTCTTATATTGGGGGAGTAAAAAGAAATTAAGAATCAGGATAGAATCTTTAAACAGCAGCCCCTGAAATCTTTGGTTTAGCACTATAAGAACGATGGTGCTGCCTTACCTTCAAGGCATTAAGTCTCATACTTTACAAGTCTGAACCCCAAAAGCAAAAGTCTGTCTTTGTCATTGGTTGGTAAACATAGGAGAGGTCCAAAGGTGACTTATTTTTGAGATTTATAATCATTTTTTGAAATTAAAGTGCAGTGACAGTTTCGATTCACAGGTGAAGAAAATACTACCTGCACTTTTGAACACCAGCTCAAAGCTGATATAAGGCCCTTAGATAAGCTATGAGAGGGACAAGACTGCTTGAAAAGGGCCATGAAGCTCTAAGTTAAGGTGGCTCTGAACGGGTTGAATCTCTACGAACAACTAGACGAGCTCAGATCTGACTCTGGATAGGCTGTTCTTACCCAGTGTTTGAATTGCAATTACCGCAGGTTGCAGACCACTTTGAATAAAGTGTATTACAGAGCAGAAGATACATATGCTCATACCTAGAACCTTGTGAATGTAATACAAGGGTGTAGGTAGTGCTGGTTAGCAGAAGAGTGTATTTCCTCATTATCTTCTCACAATGATACATCAAGGATGATGCTTAAGATTAGTAAAATAGACATTTCACAGGTTGAATTCCTATGCGAATCTGTAATAAAGCTCCTGCAACTCTAATTTTCTTCTTTCCCTCCCTCTCTCTCTTCCTCCCTGCCAGCTTCAACACAGTACCATTAAACAAAATCCCTAATGAACAGTGAAATGTTACCTATCACAACTAGCCAGATGATGCATTTTAGTGTACAATACTACAAGACTTGCATTTGAAGCAGCATTAGGTTTAGTTTAAAAAATGGCCCCCTGGCATAAAATAATAATAACTGGATAGCTGAACCTCCACTTTTACGTGGACTGTGAAGAAACAAACAGTCTGAATGTTCTTTTCAAGCTTTTTATACACTGAAATCTCTTCCTTCCCTTCCCTTCCCTTCCTTCCCTTCCCTTCCCTTCCCTTCCCTTCCCTTCCCTTCCCTTCCCTTCCCTTCCCTTCCCTTCCCTTCCCTTCCCTTCCCTTCCCTTCCCTTCCCTTCCCTTCCCTTCCCTTCCCTTCCCTTCCTTCCCTTCCCTTCCCTTCCCTTCCCTTCCCTTCCCTTCCCTTCCCTTCCCTTCCCTTCCCTTCCCTTCCCTTCCCTTCCCTTCCCTTCCCTTCCCTTCCCTTCCCTTCCCTTCCCTTCCCTTCCCTTCCCTTCCCTTCCCTTCCCTTCCCTTCCCTGCCCTGCCCTGCCCTGCCCTGCCCTGCCCTGCCCTGCCCTGCCTGCCCTGCCCTGCCCTGCCCTGCCCTGCCCTGCCCTGCCCTGCCCTGCCCTGCCCTCCCCTCCCCTCCCCTCCCCCTCCCCTCCCCTCCCCTCCCCCTTTTCAAGGACTTCTCTGTTAAACTTGGATTAGATTAAAGCTATAGGTTCTGTTTAATAAATGAAGTAGAAAATCTGCCATTGATACCTGTAGAAATTAATCACAGACTCACAGAATCTAAGGGGTTGGAAGGGACCTCAAAAGATCATCAGGTCCAACCCCCCTGCCAAAGCAGACTCCTTAGAGCAGGCTGCCCAGGTAGGCGTCCAGACGGGCCTTGAACATCTCCAGAGAGGGAGACTCCACAACCTCCCTAGGCAGCCTGTTCCAGTGCTCTGTCACCCTCACCGTGAAGAAGTTCTTTCGCATGCTGGTGCAGAACTTCCTGTGCTCTATCTTGTGGCCATTGCCCAAAACTCTCTTAACTGTATTAACTCAATTAACTCTATTGAACAAGCAACTCGGAGGTACAAAATTTCAAACTTGAAAATAAAGTAGATTACTTTTAGGGGGATTATATTACTAGAAATTTTTACACCACTTACATTCAATATTACTTTAAATTAATTTGATTTTAGTTGACATAATACGAATAATTGGGGTTTTCATTTCCACATTTAGTAGCTGCTGGGAAATCATGCCAAAGGGAGACTGATTCAAACTAGTACATAACCAGGTAATATAGATTCTTTTGGAAATAGGTCTACTACATTATGCTTGGAATGATGCAGATATAAGTGGAAGAAAAATTAAAAAAGCATGTAGAAAACTAGTTTCAAAATTTGGGGTTTGTAGGAGTAGGATAGATGCTGGAATATTTTTCAGATAATACGGCATATCTTTGGCATTCTTCTCT